>NC_041364.1:26789870-26797370 GCF_900634415.1 Cottoperca gobio
ACAGACATGCAATAGATGCCGTATGTACAGGATAAACAACATAGTACAAATACAACATTTGTACAGAGAATGATGTTGTGTTGAAAAAGAGAAAGTTTGGATGAATCCAGGAAAATGTCAAAAAGGCTTCCCGGTGTCCAGCAGGACCAGGGCAGCAGGCGCAACCACGATTCCTGATCCTGACGTAAACTTTATCAGTGGCAACCTGCCACATGACACACAGAAACTCCGGGGAATGATACCCCGGATGATGAGTTAGTAACTAACATTTACATAAATGCATACAGATAGAGAGGGAGAAGAAGAGAGGGAGGGGAGGAGAGAGGAAGAGAAGGAAGAGAGCAGGGAGGTGTCCCCCGGCAGTCTAAGCCTATAGCAGCATAACTAGGGGCTGATCCAGGGCAAACCTGAGCCAGCCCTAACTATAAGCTTTATCAAAAAGGAAAGTCTTTAGCCTACTCTTAAATGTGGAGAGTGTGTCTGCCTTCCGAACACAAACTGGAAGCTGGTTCCACTTGAGAGGAGCTTGATAGCTGAAGGCTCTGGCTCCCATTGTACTCTTAGAGACTCTAGGAACCACAAGTAACCCTGCAGTCTGGGAGCGCAATGCTCATTTTGAGACAGGATGTGTCTTATTTTTGCAATGTTACGTAGATGAAAGAAGGCAGTCCTTGAGATTTGTTTTATGTGGGAGTTAAACGACAGATCTTGATCAAAGATGACTCCAAGATTCCTTACAGTGGTGCTGGAGGCCAAATTAATGCCATCCAGAGCTTCTATGTCATTAGAAAATGCGTTTTGGAGGCGTTTAGGGCCAAGTATAATAACTTCAATTTTGTCACATCCAAGTTTTTATGTCCTTAAGGCATGCTTGAAGTTTAGCCAATTGATTGGTTTCATCTGGTTTAATTGATAGATATAATTGGGTATCATCCGCATAGCAATGAAAGTTTATAGAGTGGTTCCTTATAATACTGCCCAAAGGAAGCATATATAAGGTGAATAGAATCGGTCCAAGTACAGAACCCTGCGGAACTCCAAGACTGACTTTGGCTGTCATGGAGGATTCATCATTAACACATACAAATTGAGATCGCTCAGATAAATACGACTTGAACCAGCTTAATGTGGTTCCTTTTATGCCAACACAATGTTCCAGTCTCTGTAGTAGAATGTCATGATCAACAGTGTCGAAAGCAGCACTAACAAGACAAGAACAGAGACAAGTCCTTTGTCTGATGCCAATTCATTGGTAACTTTCACCAGTGCCGTCTCTGTGCTATGATGAACTCTAAATCCAAATTGAAAAACCTCAAATAAACTTTTCTTATGTAAAAAATCACATAACTGTTTTGCAACTGCTTTCTCATGGATCTAAGGGTTAGGTTAGATATCGGCCTATAGTTGGCTAAAACCTGTGGATCAAGACTAGGCTTTTTAAGAAGTGGTTTTATTACAGCTACTTTAAAGGATTGTGGTACGGAGCCAGATAATAGAGACAGGTTGATCATATTTAATAACGAGGTGTTAATTAAGGGTAAAACTGGAATCGGGTCTAAAAGACAGGTTGATGGTTTAGACGATGAGATTGTTGAAGTTAGTTGGTTAAGGTTGATTGGAGTAAAACAGTCTAGATATATTTCAGGAGTTACAGATGTTTTTAAAATTTGGTTGAGGTTGAAGTTAAGTCATTACCAATTGAGGTCAGGAGATTAATTTTGTCTCAAATAATTATAATTTTATTGTTAAAGAAGCTCATGAAGTCGTCACTACTGAGAGATATAGGAATAGAAGGCTCTGTAGAGCTGTGGCTCTCTGTCAGCCTGGCTACAGTGCTGAAAAGAAACCTGGGGTTGTTCTTATTTTCTTCTATTAAGGAAGAGTAATAAGCTGCTCTGGCATTACGGAGAGCCTTCTTATACGTTTGAAGATGATCTAACCAGACTAAACGAGATTCTTCCAATTTAGTGGAATGCCATTTACTTTCAAGATTTCTCGACTTTTGTTTTAGTTTGCGGATTTGTAAATTAAGCCATGGAGCTTTCTTTTTCTGTTTTATGATCTTCTTCTTTAGAGGAGCGACAGAGTCGAGTGTTATTCGCAGTGAGGCTGCAGCGCTATCAACAAGATGATTAATTTGGGAGGGACTAAAGTTAGCATTGAAGTCCTCCATTATATTGATATTGAGTCCTGGTATTGAATTAAATGCTGATGGAATCACTTCCTTAAATTTAGTCACAGCACTTTCAGATAAACATCGAGCGTAGGATATTTTGCCTACTGGCTTGTAGTTGCTAACATCTCCTCTGCTCCTTCTGTTCCTGCTTTTGCTGCAGTCCGCCATAAACAGACCCGCAAAGTACTGCACAACAGGTGCAAGAAATGCGGGCAGTTTAGGACAGCTGGGACTGGACACAGCCAGTACAAGGGAGTGAAGTACTGCCCCTCTGTAGAGGCTTTTTTGAAGGAGCAGTGGTTGGAGGATATTAAAAAACTAAAATAATAGTTATTTACTCCTCTACCAGAGGGATGGACAACAGACTTATTTATGTATATAGTTGTATAGCGTTAATTTAATTATGTGGTCATTTGGAGGTTGTACTTTGTTTTGTAGTTGAATTGTTATATTTTATGTCAATTATATTGTTATTTTTATTTTATTATTATATTGTTATATTGTCAAGTTTTACTTAAAAGTGTTTTTATTATGTATGTGATTGAAAATAAAAGTTTGGTTAATTCAAGTAACTAGTATCTGTCCAATGATTGGAGTAGAAAATACAATATTCAGTCCAAATACGTCCAACTTTTCATCGGATCGGATCGGAAAAGTGAACGCATACAGATACGCATGTCTGACCTATTGATAGATTATCACTTACTTTTACAAAATGTATCAGACGAATACCCAACGAATGCATAACGTATACAAAAATATGGTGTATACAAAATATCTGCAACACACTGGTGTACGTAGATATAAGGTGAGGTATAAGTAATATTCGTTAAGAGCTACGCTGGGGTGCGTTGTTGAAAGCTGATGTTTTGAGCATGTTCAAAATTACCGGACGTACCCGACGTGTGCTTCATAAGATATGCAGACATTACGTTACGTTACACATACGTGAATACAGTACGTGAATATGTTAGAGGTACGTTAGATATAGGCTACGTCGGCTGACGGTGAACCCTACAGCCAATTTATTGATAACGAGTGGATAACCTATTCATAACCTATGTTAAGCTTATCCGTGACGACAGAGTAACTTATTAAACGTGTTTCTACAGTACAGCTAGCATTCAGCTAGCATTTTGGGAGCTTATTGGGGTTTGAATATAGTATATAGGGTCCCTGTGAGTAGCTCACCCTCACTTCTTCACAGCACGTCTTGATGAATACATCAACCCATTATCAGGGAGCATGGAGGATGCTGAGAGGCTGCGACAAGAGTACATTCTAGCCGTTCTCCAGCATCAGCAGGACGTGAACCAAATGGCACTTTTCCAGCTCCGTTGGCCAGATGCTCTGATACGTTTTGTATCAGAGTACAAAAGTAAGTAAGTAAGTGATACGCTATCAATAGGTTTGACATACGTATAGTAATTTGTTATGTATACGTCAGCTACAACACCGCTGTGGAAAAGTTGGACATATTTGCAGTCTGACAAATTTTGAGGTACTTTTCATATAGGCCGGCATATGTTTCTGCCATACGGAGCTGTGTGACAGGGCCCTATGTCTGCCGTGTTCGGTGTATCGTCTGCGTCATTCAAACGATCACAACTTACCCTTAATTTATATCAACGTATTGCCAATATTTCGTATGAGCCGGCATACGTTTCTGCCATACGGATATGTGTGACAGGGCCTTAAGTCAAAAGGAGGAGCAAGAATGTCATCATCCTTTATATTTATATTCTGGAATGGATAAAGAAACCTGAAAAAGCCTCAGACACCACCCTGATGAAACCAAGACAATTATTATTCAAGGGAACACAGCAAAAACTATCCCTGATTAAAATATTTAATGAATGAACTTAGAAAATATATAGAATCTACGTATGGTGGATGTATATAATATCAACTAGCAATGTTTTATTTAATACTAATATATTGACAGTTATCTGCATTGCACTTGTCTTATGAGTCAATATCTTGAATGAATTCAAATTTTAACGGGCAACAAATGCACTTTTATTGTGCATATTATAAACATCAATCCTGATGGGGTCGGGACTTTTTGTTTTAAAAGAAATACTAGGGTATGTAAAGACTTTAAAATGCAACAGGGGTGAAAATGTGTTCTACAGAATTAAATTGTCATCTTTGAGGGAACTCAATCGAACATTAACTCTACCACCACACCAAATTCCATCCTCAAATTTAACACTTTAAAGTTTATTTAAATATTTATCAGTCACTGAGTCCACATGAACCACAAATCGTTAGGTTCAATATTAAAATTTTAGTTTTGATGGAATCGGGTTAAATTGGGCCCAGACATTTATTTTTCCCATTATTATTTTATTTTACAATTATATTATTATTATAGTTTGATGTAAAAATTGTAATAAAAAAGTAATAGCAGCCCAGTCTTGATCCAGAGGTTTAACCAACTATAAGCCGATATCTAACCTTCCCTTTCTCGCTTAAGATCCTTGAGAAAGCAGTCGTAAAACAGTTGTGTGATTTTTTTACTTAACAATAGTTTATTTGAGGTTTTTCAATCTGGATTTAGAGTTCATCATAGCACAGAGACGGCACTGGTGAAAGTTACCAATGACCTTCTATTGGCATCAGACAAAGGACTTGTCTCTGTTCTTGTCTTGTTAGACCTCAGTGCTGCTTTCGACACTGTTGATCATGACATTCTACTACAGAGACTGGAGCATTGTGTTGGCATAAAAGGAACCGCACTAAGCTGGTTCAAGTCCTATTTATCTGAGCGATCTCAGTTTTATACACGATGAATCCCCCATGCTAGCCAATGTCAGTCATGGAGTCCCACAAGATTCTGTACTTGGACCTATTCTGTACTACCTTATATATGTTTCCTTTAGGCAATATTATAAGGAACCACTCCATAAACTTTCATTGTAATGCGGATGATACCCAATTATATCTATCAATTAAACCAGATAAAACCAATTAATCAGCTTCAGCATTCAATCTTATTATAGTTATTATACTTAGCCCTTAACCTACATTTTTAACAGCACAGTTGCTGCTTTCCTTACTGAAACAAACACTGCTGGCTGTGGATTTAGGTTCTGCTTTAACTATTTAACAACAGGGTTGTCTAAAAGGAAATCAACGAGGACAAATGCAGACACAAAGGCAAACGAAATCTAAAATCAAATGTTGCATGTTGTTTCATTCACATTTTAGCCTTCAGCTATCAAGCTCCTCTTGAGTGGAACCAGCTTCCAGTTTGTGTTCGGGAGGCAGACACCCTCTCCACATTTAAGAACAGGCTAAAGACTTTCCCCTTTGATAAAGCTTATAGATAGGGCTGGCTCAGGCTTGCTTTGGACCAGCCTCTAGTTATGCAGATATAGGTTTCGACTGCCGGGGGACTTACTCCTCTTTCTCCTCCTCTTCCTCTCTATCTGTATGCATTCATGTCCTTTAGATGTATGTTACTAACTCAGCATCCGCGGCATCTTTCCCGGAGTTTCTGTGTCTCTCATCTGGCAGGTTACCACTGTTAAAGGTTACATCTGGAACATGATTTGTGGCTGCGCCTGCTGCCCTGCCTGATATAAACGTTATTATGTTTAGAGGCACCGTTAAGCTTTTTTGACATTCTCCTTGATCCATCTTTTTCATATTTGATCACATCATGTTTTATTGTTTTATGTTGTTTATCCTGTACACATGACATCTATTGCACGTCTGTCCGTCCTGGGAGAGGGCTCCCCTCCTCCCTCCCCTTTCTTCCATTTTTCCTCTTTAATTGTAGAGTTTCTTTTAGGAAGTTTTTCCTTGTGTGGTGTGAGGGTCTAAGGACAGAGGGGGTCGTATACTGTACAGTCTGTAAAGCCCAAATGTGTCATTTGTGATATTGGGCTATATAAATAAATTTGATTTGAGTATTGTATGCCATAAAAATGTCATAGTATGTAAAATATACAGTAAAAAAAAAATGTGTACATTAAACAAAGAACCCAACTAAAGTTAGTTAAGTGTTTAAGGCCCTGTCACACATCACACACAGAAACGTATGCCGGCGCATACGAAATATCGGCAATATGTTGATATAAATTAAGGGTAAGTTGTGATCGTTCAAGGGACGCAGACGCCAGACATACGGCCCTGTCACACAGTTCCGTATGGCAGAAACATGCAGGCGTATATGAAAAGTAGCTTAAAATGTGTCGGAGTCTCAGTAACCACCACCATCTCATTTTCTTTTCAAATCTCATTTAATTAAAATGAGGAACCAATGAAATAGTAACGCACAATAAAAAGCATGCATAAAACAAAACACAGAAAGTTAAACAAGTCTACTATAAAAAAACATGCAGAAATCAACAAACTACATCGAAGATTAAACATCTGTTTTAGATATAACATCATTGACAAAACAAATAGTGGACTGGAGGTGGACTGTATTCTACTGAGAGGCTTGTCAGTGGGCAAGCTGGTTAGTGTACACCCTCTGCAGAACCTGCTGGGCTGCAGCCCGCCGAGCTTCCTCCAGCATGGTGGTGGCAGTGGGTCCCGGCAAGATCATGACCAGCCCTTCGAAGGCTGAGGTTATCCCGGGGATACACACCTTATAGGTGAAGTAGAGGAATCCATCAGGCCCAGCGTGGCTGTAGTGCATCTCATAGAGCGGCTGGCCGACAGCAGTCCCCTCACACAGCTTACGAAGTAGTATCACAGGGGAAGATGAGGATGCTGTAGACGCGAGATGACCCTGAAAGGAAAAGAAGAAGGAGGAGGAGCTGGGAGGGGGTGCAGTGGGTCCTCCCACTGTTCTACAGAAACCAAGGGGTATGGATGGAGGGCGGGCCAGACGAGGAGGCAGGGCTGAATGCTGTGCAGAGTTGAGGATGTGGCGCGGCGGCTTCAGGGGGGATGGCAGGAGGGTCTTTGAAGGTTTGTGTGGAGGAGGTAGATCGTCCATGCTCAGCTTCACGGTCGAATGCCATTTAATTGAGATGTTCAACGCAAACTGCTTTCTGAATGCTGGAGACAAAAAGAAGAGGAAGTACAGTAGTATGGTATTTTCTACAGAAGAATGACTAACCAATAATAATAAAAATCCTTTCATATAATAATGCATGTGAATTATCTCAAATGAAAAATTAAAAAGTGTTGTTAGCCGGAAATAGATAATTACCCTGTTTTCACCAGAAAAGGCCTCCAAGAGGCCAAAAGGTTTTTCTAGTCCATCAATGCCAAGTTTGAAAATTACAATAGCAAGAAGAAATCACATCAGATACTGTAATTTTTAACAGAAAACTGCCAATTAACGGCCAATTGCAAGTAAT
>NC_041364.1:26802370-26837370 GCF_900634415.1 Cottoperca gobio
CTTAAAAAAATCTCTTTGCTTGCTTTCGCAGTATGCTTTGGATCATTGTCCATCTGCACTGTGAAGCGCCGTCCAATGAGTTCTGAAGCATTTGGCTGAATATGAGCAGATAATATTGCCCGAAACACTTCAGAGTTCATCCTGCTGCTTTTGTCAGCAGTCATCAATAAATACAAGAACCAGTTCCATTGGCAGCCATACATGCCCACGCCATAACACTACCACCACCATGCTTCACTGATGAGGTGGTGTGCTTTGGATCATGAGCAGTTCCTTCCCTTCTCCATACTCTTCTCTTCCCATCATTCCGGTACAAGTTGATCTTTGTCTCATCTGTCCATAGGATGTTGATCCAGAACTTTACAGGCTTTTTTAGATGTGTTTTAGCAAACTCTAATCTGGTCTTCCTGTTGTTGAGGCTCACCAATGGTTGACATCGTGTGGGGAACCCTCTGTATTTACTCTGGTGAAGTCTTCTCTTGATTGTTCACTTTGACACAGATACACCCACTGTACCTCCTGGAGACAGTTCTTGATCTGAACTGTCCACCACAGTTGTCTTCCAGGTCTTTTGGTGTTGCTGAGCTCACCAGTGGGTTACTTATTTTTAAGAATGTACCAAACTGTTGATTTGGCCACACCTAATGTTTTTGCTATTTCTCTGATGGGTTTGTTTCAGCCTAAAGGCCCTGTCACACATATCCGTATGGTAGAAACATATGCTGGTGTATACAAAATATCGGCAATACGTTCAGTGTTTCCCCTACCATTGTCTTGGCAGGGCGCTGCGCCCCGCCAACGGAGCCCAGCGCCCTGCCTGAAATTCAAGGTGTTGTTTTTTTTTCTCAAATAAAGAAATTAATATATTTTCATTATTCACAACTTACTTTTCACATTGACAGGTGCTCTTTTATTAAATAAACTAAACGCTTATGCTATTGATCTAATTTATATGCACGTTTCAGTTTGTACTGTCTACTTTGCGCATTCACATTCTCTCCGTTTTGCGAAGGGCGGGGCTTCGCAGCTGACACACACACACACACACACACACACACACGTGCGCACACACCTACAGAGCAGAAGAAAGGAGAGGGGAGAACTAAATAGAAACCGCGCCACACACGGGCACACAATCTCCCCGGGCCGAGCACGCGCACGCAATCCCCCCCCCGCAAGGTGAGCGCCCCTCCAAAGCCGTAAACCTAGGGGAAACACTGACATTGATATAAATTAAGGGTAAGTTGTGATCATTTAAAGGATGCAGAGATACGCCGAACACGGCAGACATAGGGCCCTGTCACACAGTTCCGTATGGCAGAAACATGCCGCCGTATATGAAAATTAGCTCAAAATTGAGTTCAAATATGTCTAACTTTTCCACAGCGATGTTGTAGCTGATGTATACATAACAAATTATTATACGCATGTCAAACCTATTGACAGCGTATCACTTACTTATACAAAACGTATCAGAGCGTCTGGCCAACGGAGCTGGAAAAGTGCCATTTGGTTCACGTCATGCTGATGCTGGAGAACAGCTAGAATGTACTCTTGTCGCAGCCTCTCAGCATCCTCCATGCTCTCTGATGATGGGTTGATGTATTCATCAAGACGTCTGCACTTAAAGCACATATTGATTGTTTAATTTGAAGTCCATTGTGGTGGTGTACAGAGCCAAAATGATGAAAATTGTGTCAATGTCCAAATATTTATGGACCTAATTGTATCTAACCAAAATGAGTGAAAACCACAGTAAGAAAGAAAACTCAAAGGATTGTGATAATCCACCTCAATTAAATTCACCTAACATTCAAGATATGATCACCAGAGTATTGGCCAACTTAATGTGTGGGTTTCCAAGTAGACAACTTCAACCCTTAAAACGACCATACAAAGGACAAAAAGCAGGAACAGCTCCACTAAAACCTGTCTCAGTGCCTCAAACTAGATCCTGCTCTGGACTCGGCTCAGCAAAGAGGACCACCAACACAACAACCGATGGCCAGGCAGCACAGCCCAACACTCCACCCTCATTTGAGCCACATTTCCAGAACTCAGCAACATGAAAGCAGCTATAGGAGGAACCACAAAAGAGTATCAAACTCAGCAACCAAGGTTCCTCCCCCACCATGCACCGCACCAAGCCCACACACATGTTGGAATGGCACCATCTTCAGAGAGCAGGACGCTCCCAGACAGGGAACTGTCAAAAATGCACCAATGGTTGAAGATGAAAGCCCTCAGCTGATCTACATACAAACAACATAATATAAGCAGCTCATCACCTCTCGATAGTCCAAAATATGGGGGCAGAAAATGCAACACAACTTGAGATCTTCGGTCAGCAGTTTAGACCAACCACATTACATGTGCATATTTATTCTGCAAATTTTTGTTCTGAAAAATTATTATTAGATTATTAGTAAGGCACTTACTGAAAACACAAATCACCCACTTTTTGCCCAACATGAAACCAAGATGAACAAATAGGGCTTGGCAATATATATATGATTTATGGTCTTTCAATGGAATAGTTTAGTGATGAAATCATAATTGTCTCCATTGATAATAAGTGCATACTAACTTTAAATTGTGGCTTTGTATTTAAATGATTAAATGACTAAGTTCTTAATTAAATGGGAAAACACTCTTTCATTTGTCACATTTATTAAATTCACACAGGACTATACAAAAAGACTTTACCATGTGGTTATTTCATATTAGTATTAGTTCATATTTGTACTGAAAGTACAAACGGGACAGAAACTAAACTGTACAGAGATTCAGTTAGAAGCTACACAAGTAATGAAAGAAACGTCTTGAAAAGTCTATCTCTCTGGTCTCCTGCACAGACATGAGTGGTTGAGAGGGGTCGAAGGGGGGTCATTACAAGCTGGCCGTGGTCTGCGAGACATGACCGCAGTCAGTTGTGCCAGTTGGGCTTAAACTGACAATGAAAACTCAGCCAAAAGTGCGTGTGTGTGAAGCACAGGAGAGAGAAAAGGAGAGGACAGAAACTAGCGCAACAGTAAATTCAAGCAAAACGCTGCAAAGACTGACACCCCGAGCTGAAATGAAACGAGTGCACATGAAGTAACAATAATGTATTAATCCTAAGGCCATGAAATAAGGAAAGTCATTTCACATTAGTCAATATACATAATCAACATTAATTAGTTTGTTGTGTGTAGCAGTGTGTTTGCACAGTAGGTGCTGCACTCCACCACCCACCTGAAGCTTTGAATATTTCTCACTGAAACTTCGAAGACCAAGACATGGTGTTCGAGACAGCCCTTTTTCATATAGACTATTTATGTATTGAATTACCAGAAAACAAGCTATATCTTGATATAAATCGTTATCCAGATATGAAAGGACCTGTATGGGGATAGAAAGAAAATTGTGGCCATATCACCCAGCCCTTACAACAAAGAATGTTGAAGGACCAGAAGTTCTTAGAAGAGGTGAATGCAATGTACAAGCATGTGTGTAGGCTTTGTCTTTTAAATATTAAAGAAAGAAAACACAGCACAAATGTTTGGGTCACTTTTGTTTCCATTACTATTGCGATAATGTATCTCTCATTGTGTCCCTGTAGGTTGTTTCCTTGGGTGTTAGGACTGCTTATCTAAAAATGAGACTTCTTTCCATTATTGTTCACTATTTACTGTCATGAATAGATTAAACAATGAATTGACAGAAAATAATAAGACTAATGGATACTGAAACTCATCTTAAGTTGCATATGTTGTGTTTGAGCTGCAGCCTCCCTCACCCTCAGGTGGTCCGCCATACTTCCTCTGGCCATTCACTTGAGCCAGCTTTGTGTTGGTTGTTTTCAGCCAGGTTTCCAGCGCCTGCACCCGCTCAAGGTTCAGCACCTGATGGGAACACAAAGTGGGAACAACTCCTCAGCAACAGCACCTCTCCAACTAACAGGAAAGATGAACACTCATGAACATGTGCTTTAGCCAATTGATTCCAAATCATGTATACTTTTGTAGATTACAAAAACAGGGGTGTGTTTATGAAGCGGGCTTTAACCAAGATTTTGCCAAAAGAATCTGGACTCACGGAGACGTCTGTGTTTTATACGTTAAAAGGTCAATAAAGAGTTTGACAAAGACTACCAGGAATGGGTAGCAAAAGGGGTAAACCAGTTGAAGTACCACAGGGGCCCATTGTTGATGTCATGCTTTCAAAATATGGCCTTGATAGTTTAAAACATTTACAAGAATGGTGTGCCAATGTTATTTTATCTGCTATATCTTAATTCTGGCTATTTCAATTCTGCTATTTTATACTATTTTAATTCTGCTATTTTTATAATGGTACTTCAGACTCATTTACATCTACACTGTGATTATTGTACTGTAAATGCTCTTATTCTCGCTAATCTTGTACTAATTGTTGTGTTTTTGCTGTGAAGCACTTTGGGCTGCAATTCTTGTATGAAAGGTGCTATACAAATAAAGCTTATTATATTATTATTATAGCCAGCAACAGCTGGGTTATATAAAATATCAGAATTGAAATATAAAACTAGACACTGGTTTTTGGTCATTATTTTATTGTGATACAGCTTAAAGCCTTTTCCAGGTCTCCGGGGCAGCAAAGTGATTACCTTTTCCAAACTTATTACGCTGTTCTTACTAAGTGAATTGAGCAACTTTTGCCATTAGAAATCTGGTGAGCACACACACATTTACCTTTATGGACCATAAACAGAAATCCTTCGACATTGGACAGATTATGGCATTGAGTCATTTTCAGGAAACATTAGGCTACTACAGCAGGCTAACATCACTACGAAGAATAAGGACAAAAACCGACTGCTGCCGTTTATCATCTCAAGTGTAATAGTGTTGATAGCAAATCAGAGTAAGTGAAGCTGGGCTCACTTCTTTCTAACTCCATATTTGTTTTACTTTTCACTTCCTTTTCTAGAGTTAGGGTTAACCCTTTTATTTTTAGATATAGTCTTCATCCGCAAACTGAGCAGATAGTGAGCAGGTTTGTCACATGTCGGAAAAATGCCTACATGCAGTACACTGAACCCAAACTTCTCCTGATACTGCTTTGACGAGGTATCCACCCATGGTAGCGGCAATGCACCAATAAGCTGGCGTTACAACCAACAATAATCAACTAGAGTTGGGTTGATTTCTGGTTTTGCCGGTACGGTGTACAAGCTTAAACCGGTTTTATTTTATGCAAACCAGCAGAGCCAGCATTTGTCATTATGACATGTTCTAGAAAATAAATAAGAAGCCTACATCAGTCACCGGTGCTAACAATGGAGTCATGGCTTAAATCCAACTTGTATTACATTAGTAATAACGTGATTAACTGTATATTTACAAACGGACTAACAGAGCCGCCAGTGTCTGAGAGAACGTTCTGTATTTACTGCTCAGACTTTAGTAGAGATGAGAAGACGCTCACGGCACGTGTTATGTCTGTTTACTAGAAAGTTCATGTGTTTTTAGGCGTGACAAGACATGGCAGAGTTTCCCGTTTTTAAACGACACCTGGTGGTAAAATTTGGTGTGCCAGTCAGGTCCGGTGTTTGGCTTTATACCAAACCGGTTTGAATATTTTCACACAGCCCAACCGTATAATCAACAGACATGAAGAAGTTAAAGTCTGTGACATAATAGATGACCTGGCAAAATCTATCGTTAATAGAAAATAATGTTGCATGTCTGACCTAGTCAAAACAAATTTAATATAGCTTTTAGAAATAATTTTGAAAAAAGCCATGATTAAAACATGACAGAAACAGCCATCTGATTCATCCCAGTGAGCTCAGATAAATCTCCACACACTTTGGCATTGTTGGCGGTTAGCAGAAATGTCCCAGAAACAGGCTCTTGACTACTTGCAAACACCAAAAAGGTGTGGCTCTCGGGATGGACCTTTACTTCCCAACGGAAGACGGCTTCGGAATGGAAAACGCTTCTCTTTAAAATGTAGAGTTCACGTGTTTGCTGTGACTGAAAACGTGTTGACTTATTAATACATTTATTATTTGTATCCGCCTATTTCACAGCACAAAAATAACCACTACAAGACTATAGTGATGTTGATACTTTAGTTAGTGATGTTGTTATGTACTGCTGAATATTGTGAGGTAAAATTGGTGGAAGTTTCTAAATATTTGATTACCATCATAAAGTACAGTATTAAAACTTATCATAACGTCTGAAACATTTGATATCAAGTGGGCACATCACATAATGTTATTAATATAGTTTTAATAAATCAAATAAAGTCATTATCAAATGTTCTCATATTCGATTGTTGTCCGAATCCATTAGCACCAGGGCTGGTCCTTTCCCAAGGCATGATAATAGCGTTAATAGTGAGTGGATGCCTTATTGTCATCGTGTTCTATGTATTTCTCTACAATACGAAATTCTCTCATGAATTCACTTACATGTGCTCCAGTAACCCAACACAGTAAACATCAGGGCTCACCACACTGAGCGAAGGAGAGCATAGCCAACTCAAAGTTTTTAAATGTCTCCAACACTATGATTTACTTTGGAAGTGGTAGTGGAAGTAGAGTCAGGCTAAATGTTTGATATTTCTAGTAAAAACCAACAAAACATTAACACAAATACTGGGGGTTCTTTATTAATGTAATGAGAGCCAGGTGGGGCTCAAACAAGCGGTAGTGCAGGGGAAATAAAGTAGACACAACAACAAATGTTTTCATAAGAAAACATGAAAAACAAAGTGACATCGTACGAGCACGAGCCTGCGGGACACTTTACTCAAAGTAGTCAACTATGCGCGTGTGTTTAAAACAGCTCACACAAATTAACCAGTTGGTGGAATCAAAGCCTCCCGCCGTCACTGCAGCTACTGCTCAAATAGCCATGACAACTTTGTATTTTCTCTCAACAGGCCAATTTCTTTCGACTTAATATTACACATCCACGTTTCAAAGAAGCAACAGAAACAAAGTAAAGTGGACACGTTACCTGGCTCTGCTTGCTTTCCATAATCTCTACCGTCGTTCTATTGTGTTCGCGCGGACAGTGACGCCACTCTGTAGCCCGTGGCCGCACCTGGAGAGTGGTCTCTATTGGCCAGCAATTACGCTTGGCACCACGCCGCCTTCACGGTCAGCTCGTACCGTACATCCTCCATACTTTAGGAATACCGTTTGCCGCGCATTCAGTTCAAATTTGAGCAAAAATAAACTCACAGGAAATGGGTCTGTAAGAACTGTGTCCTCAAAGCTTAGTGGGTCTGGAGGGTGTAGCTGTTGGGCTACTTTAAAACTGACAAGTATTGTAGCTAGGTAGACTAATATAAATGTTTTCCATATAAGCCTTAACACAAAACACAAACCATGACAAACAATGAATGACAAAAAACACACGTCTGAATGTCAAATCAAGTTGATGGATTTAGACAATAGGGAATGGAAACATGCAGCTGTTGTTCATGTGTCCTCTGTATTATAGAGAAATAACTTTCATTCTGTTTTTTTTTTTTACTAATCAATAGGCTACATTGTTTGATAATTTAAACTGAAACAGATGTTACAAATGTGTATGATGCAGAGAAACTTACTGTGCTTTTCACACAGGAGACATCTGGTTAACCAGTAATTTTGAGAAAAAAGCATGTTGCATCATGCATCACTTTTCTTTTCACTGCAATTCGGTATATAATTTATTTGAAGGATATATGCAATTTGAGAGTAGGTTGTCCTTATTGTCCTAAGAGTGAAATTCGTTTTCATATGGAAGTACATATAATGTTTTTAGTTTGTAAAAACTAACTTACTACAATAAAAAAGTTAAATCTTAATGGTTAGCAATAAGCTAGATGGCAACCCAACGGAACAATACACAATTACACAGTTCACTTAACATGAGAATATACAAAATAAATCTACATCCTAATCTGCAATTATAAGATTTATGTATTTTATTTGATGAGTTATTATCATTAATTTATTTGATGATTGATGAGTTGTGTGGCTTTTGTTTCCCCCGACGAGTAGGCTACTTCCTTACGATGGCAGAGTCGGGAAACATGTCCGCTACACTGCGACTGAAATCATTGCAGAAGCTGAAGGCTACATTATTTTTGGCGCAAAGCATTGACATCTTTCCCTCAGCTTTGGTCACTTGGTCTGCCTCCGAAACAGTTCTTGTCACACATGAAGTCAGGTACTTGCATAAAGATTTAACTTTTTTGACAAGTACAACTGCGTCTCCATCTATCTCCCGTTCACTGTGACTCTCATCCATATTTTTTCGTCTTCACCTGTGTTATTGTTCCTGTTTTCTTCTTCTGTGTGTTTACTGGAGGTAATGTTTTTCAGCTAATGTTAAACATAATACTGCCACCTGCTTTACCGGAGGCCACTTCACCACTGTACACTTTTTTAAATTAGGCCTATTTTTATTTTTGAAAGGTTAAAAATACGGGATAATTACAGGAAAATATTTAAACGGTAGGACAGCGGGATAGAAGGAAAAATACAAGATAATCTCGGGAAAAATTGGAGGGTTGACAGGTATGATCACCATTAGCAAGTTTAGCCCAGCGTACAGAATACCAGAGAAAATGTCCAGTGTTTTTAATATGAATACATAACTTGTTCCATTTAGAGACTACAGCACAGTACAGAGCATCACACTAGTCTGACAACTTTTAAGCAGGTCGCCGATACTTCTTATATCGTATAGACACACATCCTTTGTTAAACAACTCAGGAGGTAATCAGGGGCTCTACTTTTGATTTCACTGTGAACAGTACTTCACTGGCAATACGTCAACCCTACAGTCTCAAAAATAGATTTACATTTACTTTACAGTGCAACATGGTCCAATATGGTAAAACTTGACATTTAAACACTACAAACAGCCATGATATGAAATGGAAACCAAATACTTTACCATACATACTGCAGTGGTTAAGTTCCTGCTCCATGATCCACATCCACCATTGCAGTGGTATCTCCAGCTCGGTTGTGCTACACAGCACACAGAACTGGCTGTTTGTGGGTGGGAAGCCAATTAGGGTTCCCATCCTTGTTGCTACACGAGGGACTCCTACTGGCTGGTTGGGTTAGGGTTAACACACTACCATTAAAGCTGGTGAAGATTTAACTCAAGAACCCTGGTGCCCCGTTCATCGTACGTCACTCATCCAATCCAAGATAACATGATGCGTTTGGTCTTTGTTGAGAAACAGCCCAATTCGACACTGCAGTGGATTACAACCAAAGGCAAGACTGCAAAGGTGTCCAAATCAAGAGAGCAAGGCTGGAAAGAAATTGTTAATACATTAAATGTATAAGCAATCAAAAAATATCAAAATATTTTTTGGCATTATTTTGGCATTCATAAGAACAATTTTATGATTTGCTTTCAGAGCCAGGCCCAAACAGGACATGAGGGCAAGTTCAAATTAAACATAAAAATAGTATGTATTTGGCTCCCTCTGCTATTTCTACTACTTGCTTACTAATCATTTAGTGAAAATGTATTCTGTAAATCAGGAAGAGGGCACAACAAAAGAAACAAGTGGAGGTCTAGCAGCCCCCGACTTAGGCCATCTACCAGAACTCCAGTGAGCCGGTGATCGAGGGCATACCAGGTGGAAGTTCCTCACAGGCTGCCAGCACCTCATCTAGAGGTTGGGGAGCCATCTGTACGTTATTAAGATTGCAAGGTGTTGATTAGACTTTTAGGATTTTGAAAAGTTGTTTGTCTGTAATGTATTGAATAATAATCAATTCAATTTCAGTGTGACTCAGTTGCTTGATAAACAGATTGTAACTAAGTGGCTTCAATCTGAATGATATCATGCCTCTAGTGATTGAAACGTAACTAAACCTATTTCTCTTCTATTGCAGGAGTAACTCCAGTAAAGTGAAATAAATCTGATGGCATGTTTATTGAAAATGAATGTATTTAGAGCCTGTGGTCAGTATTTTTTTTCTTTCAAGTAATAAATGCTGACAAAGTAATGATCCACTCACCATTTGTAGAAGAAGGGAAATGTCATAATAAAAATGAAATGTAAAACATTTGATATAAGTTAATATAAAACATGTTTTTTTGAAGATATAAAAGGAAATGAGAGGGGAAAAAGAGACATTACATTAACACTCAACAACACAAAAGGACACAGTAGTCACTCACACATTCTCAATAAAGTCACACTAAACCCTTTATGCATATTATATAACACCCTCCATACAAAACTATCAATATAGAGGAAACTTGAGAAATGTGTTTGCCCTCAGAAAACGATCTTTGCAGTATGTGATTTTAAACCATCGCATGTAATGTATGTACACTTCCACAAGGTGTGAGTGTTGGATCATGTCTGGGAGACAAGACACTCAGATGCACATGTTTTGGAATGTCAAGATCCAAAAACATTGGAAATTAATTTTTCATGTCATTACGGTTCTTGCTGCCTAATAAACCACAGTTTACACAGAATGTTCAGATTAATTATGTCACTATAGCCTTTGCAATCATGTGATTCTTGGTGGTATTGGTATATTGACTTTGCTGTAATGTGACCCTTTGGATTGTAATGACATCAACCAATATTGTAAAAATAATTTACCATGAACTTGGTCTCGTTTTGTGGATTGAATAAAAATCATCAAAAAAAGAACCGTCCTTCTAAAAAGGTTTGCATGTCAGTTAATTGATAGGTTAATTATGTGCTCACTTCATGTCTGGTTGTGCCAGTTTTGGTAGATATGCAGTGTTGAAACACTGTGTTCTGTACACATGTCACCTATTGCACGTCTGTCCATCCTGGGAGAGGGATCCCTCCTCAGTCTCTCCCTGAGGTTTCTTCCATTTTCCTCCTTTAATTGTGGGGTTTATTTGAGGAAGGTTTTCCTTGTGTGGTGCGAGGGTCTAAGGACAGAGGGTGTCATATGCTGTACAGTCTGTAAAGCCCATTGAGAAAAATGTGTCATTTGTGATATTGGGCTATATAAATAAATATGATAACTGAACTGTAAGGGCTAAACAAAATACAACGTCTAAAACAGTGTTGGTGATGAAGGAGAAATGGTGAAGATCTACAGAATGTATGGCAGAAAAAGACTGTCTAAAACTGTTAGAGTAGCACTTCAAAGTAATACATTTTAATGAATTTAGTGTTTTACAGTATATGTAATAGTTGACGAATAAATAAAAATAAATAAATCAGAAATTCAGTAATATTAGACTGACCATAATTCAGAATAGGCTCACAGGGGACTGGAATCTGAAAAAACTAGTGGATCCTGAAATACAGTAAGCAGCATATCACTACCTCTCTCTCTATATGTATGTATATATATATATATATATATATATATATATATATATATATATATATATATATATATAGCCAGTGTGGAGCTATAATCTCTCCACCGAGTCCTGGGTCTTCCTCGGTGTCTCCTCCCAGCTGGACGTGGCTGGAACACCTCCCTAGGGAGGCGCCCAGGTGGCATCCTTACTAGATGCCCAAACCACCTCAACTGGCTCCTTTCAACGTAAAGGAGCAGCGGCTCTACTCCGAGTCTCTCACGGATGGCTGAGCTTCTCACCCTATCTCAAAGGCAGACGCCAGCCACTCGCCTGAGAAAACCCATTTCGGCCGCTTGTTCCCGTGATCTCGTTCTTTCGGTCTTGTCCCAGCCTTCATGACCATAGGTGAGGGTGGAAACGAAGATTGCCCAGTAGATTGAGAGCTTTGCCTTCTGGCTCAGCTCTCTTTTCGTCACAACGGTGCGGTGAAGCGAATGCAATACCGCCCCCGCTGCTCTGATTCTCCGACCCCTCACTCGCGAACAAGTCCTTCACTTGGGGTAAGGACTCATTCCTTACCCGGAGTAGGCAATCCACCGGTTTCCTGCTGAGAGCCATGGCCTCAGATTTCAAGGTGCTGATCCTCATCCCAACTGCTTCACACTAGGCTGCGAACCGATCCAGTGACTCCTGAAGGTCAAAGACTGATGGTGCCATCAGGACCACATCATCTGCAAAGAGCAGCGATGAGATCCTCAGGCCATCAAACTGCAACCCCTCTCCTCCACGACTACACCTCGATATCCTGTCCATGGCAGGATTGGTGATAAAGCGCAGCCCTGGCGGAGGCCAACATCCACTGGGAACGAGTCCGACTCACTGCCGAGTATCCGGACACATCTCTCGCTTTGGCTTACAGGGATTGGACGGCCCTCAGAAGTGACCCCCTTACCCTATACTCCCGCAGCACCTCCCACAATCTCCAACAGCCAATCATGGAGATGCTGTTAACCTTTAAATATGTTCTCCTCTCTGCTGCTGGGGTTGGACATGCTATCCACCTTCTTTACAGCAAACTGTATAACCAATATTAGGTCTACTATAACTAAGTTTAAGAATGATCAATAATATGATTTAATTAACACTCACAAACAGCAGAGGGTTAAAGGACTTCACTCACTTTCACCACAAAGAGGACTTCTGTGCAGCTGTGTGTTTTGCTGGGTGTTGCAGGATAAAGTACAGGTGTCTGGCATGAATGCCATGCATGAAAACATTTTTCAGACAACAAAATGTTGCACTATATAGTAGCTTACAGGGAAAGCAATACTGCCATACTGCTGACTTTGATTTTCAGCTGAGCTATTTGTTTTACAGGCCCTGAAGTGTGTGTGTGTGTGTGTGTGTGTGTGTGTGTGTGTGTGTGTGTGTACAGCACACACACACACACACACACACACACACACACACACACACACACACACACTAGTGAATAATAAGACAAGTCTGGCCTAGCTTAGCACAAAGACCTAGAGCAAAGGGAAACTACTCTCCTCGCTTTGTCAAAAGTAAAAAAATATTGCTTTAACAACTGCAAAGCTGTGTTATATACTTTACTTTATGCATTAAACATGTGTAGAAAATGGAAATGGAAATCAAGTTATTGTTGCAGATATTTCAGAGCACAGAACAGGATCTCAAAAGTGCTGTTTTCATTGTGATGGTTGTCAGGTTTGAATTATGTCAAATGAGTCTTGGTTGGTAGCTTCTTAGCTAGCAAAATGTAAAATATTTGTATTTATTTTTTGGTGAAGTTGTATTATGTTAGCAGTTTCCCTATGCTCACTAAATCTTCCTTTTCCCCTGTGACATTAAAGCACCTGACTAACATCACCTAACCAGTGTTACCTCATAGACTAGGCACATGCTACCGCCTAGCTTCTGCACTAGACACATCATGGGCCAATCTCACGGGACACACAGATCTAATTCATCCTCTCATCTGGATCTTTGTAATGCTGTGTCTACACAGAGCACCACATCTGATGTATCCTTCACGACCGCAGATATCCAAAGATTCATTGCGTACCCAGAGAAGTTATTTTCTGATGAAAAATGCCGCCCCCCAACCCAGCAGTAACGGCAAATGGATATACTTTTAAATGTAAGTATTGAATTTCAACTTGCTTGAATAGCTAACGATACAAATGTTATAAAATCAAAGGACCTTAAAACATAACATTTTCACTAAAATGATAGGTTAAGTTACAGGACGTTAGCGGCGATGGTAGTTAAGCTAGCTGCTAGGAGCTGCTGTACGATGCAGCTTGGCTGCCAGCATCCGACTTAAGTTAACCTTTGAAATGAGAACTTTTAACTTTTAAGTGTTTTAAATGTTGATTTATATTTTACATAGATTGTGACGATTGTATAGATAATTTTTACTTCATATTACCTGCTTACTTTTCTGACAGTTGAATATCACTGTCCAGTGCAATTTGTTCTAACATTTTGTATTGTTTTAGGGAGAAGGAGACGGAGGCAGAAGAGAGGAGAGAAGGGAAAGGATGGAGAGCAGGGAGAGGATGGACAGACTCTTCTCTCTGCTGGAGAAACTTGTTGACAAATGAAATGTAAATTAATTTAAATAAATAATATATATAATGATGAATATATTGTGTATTTAATTTATATGAACTATAAATGAAAATGAAGGAAAACTTAGCAAATGATTGATAAATTAATTTCAAGGTTTATTATTATTACCTATCAATTAATGGAAATGAGTGATCAAAAAATGATTGAATGATTATTATGAACAGAAAAATATCACAAAAAAACAAAACATTTACAGTATATACAGATAAAGTTTGCTGCTGGACTTGGATGGGCTGCCACAATAAAGCCCCTGGTGTCTCCTGATGGGGGGCATCATCTGGGGTGGTCTCCAGAGTGTGTATGAGATGCCCCTCCACTGTCTAAAATACATTATGCAAATTACAATAAAAGAATAAAAGTATTATCTCTGGCTCCATTCTCTGGGAAAAAAAAGCTAAAGTAAGCCGTCAACTGCGCTTGATAACTTCCGCGAAGGCTGCATCATCCGAAGGCAGGAGCCCCTGAATTGAGACACAGCTTGTCTCTCTCCCTCTCAAGTTGAAACAATTTCAAACTCGTGTGGACGTGTCTTCGCCTCATTTTGCTAACTTACGTTTATTCCGTACACATGCTTTCCTTTGACTTTCTGTGCAAATTGTATTCCGTCTAAATTTGCCCTTATGTTCTGACTGATGTAAGCATTGTGACAGCATTATATGTTAAAGGTACCTTGTACTACTTTTTACTTTTTAATATTTCAATTTTCTGCTACATTCTTTGTTCTTCTGTTCCACCACATTTCAGAGGGAAATGTAGTCCTAATTCTTACTCCACTACATTTATCTGACTGCTTTAGTTACTAGTTACTTGCAGATTCTAATTTTAAATGAAAAATGTATGACTTGCCTATCAAATATTATTACAGATTTTAAGTCATTCAAATTGTATCTTCTACCAGCCACATTAAATACTGTTTACACTTCAATGCAAAGTGGCAGGCTAATAATAATCCAACATTAGTCTACCATATATAACACACACTGGTGCATATTGAGTATTTTATGTACATTTTACTGATACTGCACGTAAATTAATATTTGGATAGTTTGTACGATTCAAATATAAAGAGATACATGTTAATTAGCAAGCTTTAGTGGTTCTGGTGGGTGGACTTAGTTACCTTTGGACTAAGCCAGGCTAGCTGTTTCCCTCTGCTATTTTTACTGATACAAGAATACTTCTTACAGAAGTGGTTTATACTATAACATTTTCCCGGAAGAAAAACCCAACCAAACTAGTCTTTCTTATACTTTTGTTAAATCTATGTTTTGCAGTCATGTATGTAAAGCACTTACTATTATGTACATGCACAGCTGTCTGTCTATGTACCTGCTGTCTTGCAGGCAGCATGTGTGTGAGACAGGCAGTGATATGTGAGTGTGTGAACTGGGAGAGGAAGGTCTCCCGCTGTTCATTCAACTCCCTGTCACATCTGCACATCAAGGCTCATACCACTCCCACAGCCCGGCTTCAGCTGGTAAAAAAGTCAGTTAACTGATGTTTCAAATATTTTATTCAGTAACAACCGTCTGTGCTCCACTGTTTGTGTATGTGTGTGTTCTTATTTTTCCATCCCTTAGTTCAAGATTAAACCTTGAGTTTAGAGTTAGGATTAGGAGATACAATTGAGTACTGAATACAACTGATACAAATTAGTTCAGCATTAGGATTTGAGTTTAGGGTTACAAATAGGAAAATATAGGAAAAACAAAAGAGGAAAAAATTAAAGCCAGGTATTAAAATACGTAACTTTCCAAAACAAAAGATACAATAAACACATACTCCTTGATTTCGCTTGTTTAATTGTTGCACAATTAAAACATCGTAGCAAAAAGGATACAATAAAAAACTAGATGGATATGTGCGAGGCAATAAGGAAGCTGTGGGGGCCGATAAGATCTTTCTCAATATGAGAAGAATTTCAAAAACAATCAAGTATAATGATTCTGTTTTAGTGCCTCCAGATCCCAACATTTCCTTTCAGCTCACTGCTGATGTTCTGAAACTCAGCACAGTCCACTGGCTGCCTGGAAGGTAGGAAATCAATCTGAAAACATATGGTATGGTATGGAGAATGGTTGGCAGTAAATAGGCCATTTATAGTTTATGGGCAAAAAATATGGAAAAGCACCAGCATCGTCCTTCAACAGTACTGCAGATGGTGGTGCGTCCAGCCAGTTCAGAACTTTGTAACAGTGCAACTTTGTTCTGTAGAAACTATGGTCCTAGAGCACCAGGGAGCCCAAATGCAGTCTTTTTGTGTGAGTATGTACACTAAACCACTATAAGAATTGACAAAATAAGGAGGGGAGTTGCCCAGCGATTTAGAATTGTGCCATACAGCTGACAGACATGCAAGAAACAGACTAACAAAAGAATGTTCAAAACTGATGCAATAGAAATCCTCAAGCTCCAAAAACACTGGATCCTACAGCTCCCATAATGCAATGCAATAGCCTTCTTCATTAAACCCTCCTTGGTATTTGTATTCCCAGAGTGTCCATCACTTAAATGCATATTGTTTTTGAATTGAGACTGCATTATGAAATACTTTACTAGTAGACTGCTTATGTTAAGTGATACATATATAGATAGGGCTTTCACACCCACATAGTTGCCTCTTGGCTTATTTCTGCATTTTTCACAGTTAAGCCTTTTTTCATTAACGGTCGCAGCAGATATTTTTCTGCAATGAGAAGGAGGTAAGTGTCTTTTGATTTTATAAAGAGCATGGACACATTCATGTAGCCTTGAAGAGCCAGCAGAGTGTAAATATTGTGACATAACGGCCCCCATGGGGCCACTTCTGTTTAGCTTGTAGCTCCTCAGGTGATCGGTGTTAGGGATGCAAATGTTTAGATACTATTTGTGTTCAAGCGTGCACAAGGGTCTGTTACTGTTGGCCTTTCTGTTTGTCTATGAGTAGTAGACATCTCCCGTCTATAAACATCAATTCAAAAAGGTTTGCCAGGCAGGGTTAGGGGCTAATTAATAACTGTATGAAATTTAAAGTGCTCTATTGTTGGAAATTAACTAAGAACATTAACTCCAGTACTGTACTTTAAGCGGCTATAATTGATTTTAATAATAACAATGTACTAAATGAAAACCATAACAAAAACAATATGAAAGGGAGGCCCCAACGATGGACCTACAGAGAACTATCACCTGAATCTGCTCTCCTCTTGGCTTTACGGAGCTTTATAAAGAATTTGAGATAATTGTTTAATTGTACGTCTGCAACTTAACTGTCCTGGTTTAGTCTAAATGGTCTCATAGCATCGTAGCAGCCAGCTATTTTCAGAAAAAAAGACTTGTAGGAAAGCCACTGTACTCTACCAGCTCAGGTACTCTGTACTCTATACTCTAACTGAACAGGTACTCTGTACTCTACCTGAACAAGTACTCTGTACTCTACCTGCTATGGTACACTGTACTCTGTATTCTAACAGCTCAAGTACTTTGTACTCTGTACTCTACCAGCTCAAGTACTTTGTACTCTGTATTCTACCTATTCAGGTACTCTGTACTCTACCTGCTCATTTACTCTGTACTCTGTACACTCCCTGCTGATGTACGCTACCTGCTCAGGTACTCTGTACTCTGTACTCTACCTGCTCAGTTACGCTGTACTCTGTACTCTACCTGCTCAGGTACTCTGCACACTCCCTGCTCATGTACACTAGATGCTCAGGTACTCTATTCTCTATTCTATTGCTCTTCTAAGGGAGCCGAGCCAAAAGAGCAGGATCTTTGAAAAGAGTGGACCTCCCATCACTAGTATGAACAGTCTGACTCGTTACCATGGTAACCTAAATAAAAACATGCATGCCATGATTGATCACTGGAGAGATGCTGTAATTAGTCAGGAACATACATGGTATTGTTTTTGTTGTGCGCTATTATTTATACCTAACTAAAAATATTGAAGGCTTGAACACTGCTTCGTCTCTTTTGTCCCCGTTTGAATGTACGTGCCCCTCTGACAAAACACTTGGCCCCAGCCAGGCCCCCCTAGTGATATTGGTCTAGAACCGCCACTGCTCTGTACTCTACCTGCTCAGGTACTCTGTACTCTACCTGCTCAGGTACTCTGTACTCTACCTGCTCAGGTACTACTCTATATTCGACCTGCTCAGGTACTCTGTACTCTACCTGCTCAGGTACTCTGTACTCTACCTGCTCAGGTACTCTGTACTCTACCTGCTCAGGTACTACTCTATATTCGACCTGCTCAGGTACTCTGTACTCTACCAGCTCAGGCAGTGGCGTAGCTAGGCCTATTATAAAATGTTTTAAAGCCCACCCAAATGAAAATGAAAAAAAAGAAGAAAAATAAAGGGCATTCACGTCTCATGCTCCTTTTTGTGTGGAAAGGGGTTAACGCTATACAGATATTTTAAAATATTGTTTCCAAATCGCCCCAAAACTCCCTTTCATACTTTACAATGTAATCTACCGGGCACTAAGACCCTGGGGAGGGGAGAGATGGCTCAGAGTAAATCAAGGGCGCTAGGACCCTGGGGAACAGGGTGCCGCCATAGACTGTACAGGTGTAGCACAGCTTTGACATCATGATAGCTATCTGTAACTTCTGACGAGTCATGCTAGAGACGAGAGGTTGACATTTTGGAAGATGCACTGTGTAAGAAGTTATTAATATGTGTTAGCTCCTTAACTTTTAATAACTCTAGGAAAGGGAAAAGTGTAGTAACATTAGGTCTTCTATGTTTGTTGGTGTAGTGTCAGTAGTCAATAGTAACTGGCTAGCTACAGAACAGCTAACGTTTGTTCACTATGGAAAACAATTGTTAGGAGGAAAGGGTGAATAGTTATTCTAACTATCAAAATCTGTCAATGTTCATTGATCAGATGGATATAAGAAGATTCCTAAGGAAAGGTGGCAGCTCTGCCACAGGGAAGCAGCAGCAAATAACAAGTGATTTTGGAGCCAACAGTGTGATGGAGGTTAGTTCAGGTCTAGGAATAAATAAGCAATTTCTGGATTAAATTCCTATAATAGACCACAGTACTAGCTAGATAAATCATTAATGAAAATACATAGCCCAAACTTCCAGAGAATAATGCATTTGATTAGATCGCTTTGCCACTCTCAAAAAGAGAAGGAATTCTTTGATGCTTCAACCTACAAGTGTCTGAAAGACAGATGGTGTGTTTAAGAGTGGATAGACATTTTTTTGTCTTAAAGCGCACCAGATTTACGCAAATGTACTTTATTTTGGGCAAAGGGGACCTGTGTCCCATTAGAAATTGGTGTCAGTGTTTTCTCCAATCATTCAATGTTTTTATGATGATAAATTAAAGAAGAAAATATGTCTGTAGCTTTGTAGTTTTTGCCATCTGAGCTTCTTTTTAAATATTTTTTTATTATTATTTTCACAGTTGCAAGTACCATCAACAGTATGGGCAAACATTCTTATATTTTCACCCCAACCCCATGGGCTCACAGAGATTAGCAAGTATAAGATTAATAAGAAACAATTATAAACTCACATTCAAATGAAAAACACTGGGATTCCCAGCTCATGCTCCTTTTTGAAGAATAAAGTTTTCAAAATGAAAATATTTAATTTAATTGTCATTGGTTATGGTTATTTTTTATACTTTGATTGATTGATATATTTTTCATATTAGTGTTGAGAGTTGTGCCCCCTCCCCTTACCAAGACCACAAAGTTCTATTAGATCTAGCATCTTAATTTTGCACCAGATGCATACAATTCACTTTAAAATGTTAAAAGCATAATAATGATAATGATAATAATAATTGTTGTTGGTTGTTGTTGTTGTTGTTGTTGTTGTTGTTGTTGTTATTGTTGTTGTTATTGCTGTTGTTGTTGTTATTATTGTCATCATTATTGATATTTATTTTATCAAGCCATTACATTTCTGCGTGGCAAAGCGAGGCTTATAAGGAACCAAGCTAACCCCGATGGTGTCATTAATCTACAGCCATTACATTATGCAATCAACATTTACTTCAAGTTAAAGCAAACAAATTGTCTATTGTCACTTAAAGTACATTTTGCTGATAAATGACTTTTACTTATGACATGTATGCAGTTGTATTGGCACTTGTATTTTACTTAAATCAAGGCTGTGAATACTTCTTCCACCTATGAATTACCCACAAATGCAGTGCATGAAATGTGCGCTGAGCAGCATAACCAAACTGTGTTAATTATGATGTTTTTCTTATGAAGGACAGAATGTAAAACAAACTGAGCAAGACCTGAGCCACTGAGATCCAAGACCTGCCAGCTGCCTGTGTGTGTGTGTGTGTGTGTGTGTGTGTGTGTGTGTGTGTGTGTGTGTGTGTGTGTGTGTGTGTGTGTGTGTGTGTGTGTGTGTGCACATTGCACCGGCATTGCTCTGAAGTTTTACTAATCAACTGACCCCCTTTCTCTCTCTCTGCCTTCATCAGGGGGGTACAGCTCGCTGAAGCAATGGCTTCAGAAATGAAAAACAACAAAAACACTGATAACTTTTATGGATTTCTTTTTAGATAATGCCTTTGCTGCATGATGTGGTGTGCCTGGTTTATTGTGCCAAAAAAAAGAGAGAGAGAGAGATGGAAAGTTGCAGATGAGAAGCAGGAAGAAGAGGAGGAGGGGAAAGAAGAGAGAGTGAGTGAGTTCATCTATGAGACAGGGGACGGTATTTTAGAAAGGCGACGGAGAGTAAGATGAAAAGATAGACGAGAAGAAGAAGGAAGAAGGGAGGAAGAGGGGGAGAATATTGAGTTGGGAATACTGTGTTTCCTCCTGCCATGTCTGTCTTGTTGTTGTTGTGTTCCCAGCAGAGGAGTTTATCTGAAGTATCTGGGATCTAAGTGAATTACTGTAGCCTATCTCCACGCAGAAGATAAGCAGCCCGGGCCGCTTTCAGGACAATCAGATCTGCATCAAGGTCTCGGGGCATTTTTATTGACCATCCGAGGGTCCCCATGGAGTTAAAATAGAGGTTGGATTTACGTGGCTCTGTGTGTGTGTGTGGCATTTAATTCCTGCTCTTTTCAGGACGTTGCTAAGTTGCTCTGCCACAGGTTCACATCAACACTTTTTATTGCCACGAGCGAGCACGCACACACAGAGACAAACAGGAGTCCATTGTGCGTCGGCCTTGTAATTTCCCACAAGAGCTTGGCGATTGTTGGATAGTTGATGAGTGGATGTGGCTTCCTTGTGTGGATGGCCTTTGAATTAAACTCTCTTCACTGGCCTTGGTGCCTCACAAAGCTGAAACGTATAGCTGCTCTGCAAAGTGATACAAACTAGTGGCTGTGTCGACCGTTTAATTATGAGTTGGTGCTAAAGTGCTGATCTTTCTTTCAGAGCCTATTCTTCTAAGCATGTATCTGTGGTGAAGAGAGAAGGAGCACACTGCTCAGAGATCACATTCACACATTTAGTTACACACATGGAGGTTATTCTTAGTGTTACATATCTAAAGGTAAAGATACATTACCCCCTCTAGTGCATATAGTTTTGGTTTTATTTACACAGGTTTTGAAATATCTGAGACTTCTGCCTCCACCTCAATGCAACAAGATTTAATAAAATGGATTGTGGATTTGTGCTGCAAAACTAACGAAAAATAACCCAAAAAAAACTCAAGAGCAACATCTTTTACTGGAACTGTTACGACTCGGACACAGGGAAGGAAGACTCAATTGCACAACTCCAGACACAAGGGTAAAGTGTAGAATAAACAAAACTTTACTTCCAAAAAACAACTAAATAACAACTCAAAACGCTCAGAAGGAGGATATACAAATTTCTCTGAAAAGCACACTTCATGGAACACTGGTAGTTGCACATGATCTCATAAGGATAGGACGAGGATCAGTAGGACAGACAGGGATATATACACACAGACACTAAACAAGGGAATGAGACACAGCTGGGGGAGAAATGCAAAAACAGGCAAGGTGAATGGATACAGCAGAAACAATTTAACAATCACAGAGATAGGGAACAAAACAAGAACAGGAAGTAAAACAAGACATGACATAAGGGGAGTGAGCATTTAAAAATAAAACAGGAAATGCAAATCGAGAGTTGTGACATGAACTTCTTTTTACCAAACAAAGAGTCTGTATGAAAACTAATGAACTGATCATCCAGAGTAACAGGAAAATTGTTTGTGCAAAGAAATGTCACAACTTTTCCACAATTCCACAAACCTCCAGGAGACAGAAATAACATGGACACAATATCTCACTACCTGGACAAATAAACCTGCACAGCTACTTCTTGTGTTAAACGAGAAACAGTTTCTATCTTCTCAACCAACATTTTTAAAACAGCAGAGGGCCATTATTTAATTATTATTTTATCTTAACTTCTTTAATTATATCACTTTTTGAAACACAACATCTGAACTGATTTCTAGCCTGTCACTGAACTTTTTCCATTCTGAGAGTGACATTCTTTACCTATTAGTAAATCTGAACTAAAGGTAACAGTGCTTTAGAATCCACTGCACTGTACACCTTCTGGTAGCACCAGATCTATTGTAATTGTGTGCAATGACAAAAAGAGTAATAATAATTATGATAATACATGTATATAGGTAGTGTGCAAACACGTGACAAAACTGTGTGACGTATGCGTGCGACTCCATGTTGGTTGGATGACAAATCAACAATGACGTCTAAAGCAAACAACAACAACAGCAATACAACTCCGACTTCTTCAAAGTATTTTGACTCTCTAGAGTCCTCTGCAAAGGCAAGATTCAGAGAAAAAGTCCAAATGTGCGGCCGTGACCCGTACACGCTAAAGCCGTCAAATTATATTGAGGATTTGGAGTCATTACCGCCAATTGAATATTCGGATATTGTGAACTACCTTGTGCTACAAACGTCGTGGGCAACCAACGCACAAATGAAGGCATAAAAGATCTTAGATGCTTATAATTTCCTTGTTTCTGGCTAGGTTGGTAGTCTTCTTACCAAATCACTGAAAGATGACATGGTGCTTGTCCATGCCCGTGTAAATCACTCTCAAAGAGCTCGAGATCCACCGCTCAAGCCGTGGTTTGTGAGTGAGAAGAGCGGCGATGTTATCCTCGCACACTGATTGTATGACTAGATTAAGCGAAGCATGTTCTCACATTGGTGCTTTGCTTTTCGCAAGTGAAGTAGTCTCAAGAATAAGCCAAACAAAAACATGCACAAAAGAAAAGAGCAAATGGCTGCTATCACATGTAAAGAAAGTGCCTTATTTACCAGTCAGCGATATGGATTTTTACCTTGGCCAAAAAAAGATTGCTTCTCCTGGTGACGAAAAGTAAGATCTTACAGTGTTCGGGTATATCATAAGCACAAATGTTTAACGTAAACATTGAAAACATAGCTTTAGCATGAGCTCTTACCAGATATAAAGTGTATGCCACACACACGGGTGAATTGTGCTTTTTTTCTGTTAAATCCTCACGAGTTATGTTGCTAAACCATAGTTTACGACGTTCGGTAGACAGTAATTCATCCCTCTTTTGTGGATCGTTGTTTTTGATGATTTTAGGAAATCTAAAGAATCGTTTCTCTGGGTCACGAGTAGCGTTATTACCACAATTATACACTGCGCACAAGATTGCCATTTTCTTTCAATCTTAGACGTTTAAATACAAAGAAAATTACGAAGCGTTGCACCAACTCACACGTGAATGGCCGCAGTCTTGGTTGTGTATATACAACCAACATGGCTGATTTATGGGTTGGGACGTAAGCGTGACGTAACATGCACACGATCTATAGCTCTTTTCATGTTTACGCACAAAGTGCTTTCCAGGTTAAAAGATTTCCTGAACAATGAATATAAATCAGAAACCTATGTATAAAAAATATGGAAGTTCAAATATAAATGCTAAAACAATGAATATATATAAATATATATATAAATATATATAATGACAATAAAAGTTCAAATACAGCACAAAAAATAGTAATATAAAGAGGTGAGATAATGGAAAAGAAAACATTGTTAAGTGTAGGCCATCTTGAAAAAAAGAGTTTTAACACACATTCAGCCTTTGTTTCAGTATGGTCGGTGGAACAGCTTTTGATCAGATGATTGCTGGGATGTAAGGGGTTAAAATGTCTTTAATGTAATCTGGAGTCAGACCATGGATGGTCTTGTAGGTAATTATTAAAGTTTTCTATTCTAAATGTAGTGGGCAGTCAGTGCAGTGAGGCTAAATAGAAGTGATATGACAGATCCTGCTAGATTCAGTTAATAATCTGGCTGATGAGTTCTGGATAAATTGCAATGATGAGGCGGAGTGGGAGTTCAAACAGATAAAAAACGTTACAGTAGTCTAGGCTTGATGATATAAAAGCATGTATGATTTTTTTAGTATGGAGGGGTTCTCGTATTGATGAACCTACAATTACCACAAACAATTATCACGAACTCTGCAGCTCTACAGACATTTTAACCTCTGTTAGCTCATTGTTTTGGTTTAATGGCACATTTACCGAGGTTCATTACTTTTATCAACCTAGTTTCCAGCAGCTGTTTCAGTGAAAAGCCACAATAAAGCCACTGTACTCTACCTGCTCAGCATCAGACAGCAGACACATTAGAGACTAGCTGGTGAACGTAAAGGAGCATTTAGCAGCTAAAGAGACAGATCTCTTTCCCAGGAGCTAGTGGAGACCAAACTGCTCTTCCTTCCATTGAAGGCATATCCCGTCCAAGACCTCTCCATCACATTGGGCCTTCTTTGGTTTCCCCGGCTCGGACTGTAAAGAACCCAGGTGTGACACTGGATGACCGAAGATACGTCTGTTGCTCACTAAGGAGGCGGTGCAAGTCTAGGCTGTTGTTAACTCCTGCCTAGACTTCCTGGCTCACAGTGGCTGCTCTAATCCGATTCAGACACTGGTACTTTCCTTTCCTGCTGTGAGTGGCTCAGGGCCATCCAACATCCAGGACAGGGTCAAAAATCTTCTGTAAAGGCTAACTTCCTCCTTCCCCCCAGGACCAAGCTCAAAACCATGGGAGATCACACCTTCTGCTCTGCCGCTCCCAGACTGTGGAATGCTCTCCCTGAACATCTGAGGACGCCACAGACTGTGGATGCTTTTAAAACAGGCCTAAAAACGCATCTTTTTAACAGAGCATTTTGCTAGACTTTAACCATTTTAAAGTGTTGTCTTGTCTGTCTATCAAATTTTTTAATTTTATTTTTTAAATGTATATTTTGCTCATCATTTTTACTCTGTAGCACTTTGAGTTTTGTTTACGCAAATGAAAAGTGCACTTATAAATAACATTTATTATTATTATTATTATTATTATTATTATTATTATTATTATTATTATTAATAAACTATACACCCCGGCCTGTCCACTACACTCTGCTATTGACAATCAGCTGCTGCTCCTCACACTACTACAGGGGCCCGGGTACCGCTCTACTTAGTCATGCCTGTTTCCGGATGTCAATTGAGAGTTGGTTCCACTATAGTGGAGCCGAGAAATTCTACACATCTTCTGTCTCAGACTAATAAATATATATATGTTATATATAATTATATATATATATAATATCACATATGCTGCATAAGAGATAGACAAAGAGCAGTTTTATCAGTTTATTTATCTATACAGTATATCTCAAAAGTGAGTACACCCTTTAGATTTTTGCAAATATTCTGTTATATCCTTTCAGGGGATAACATTATCCTACTGAAACTTTGATATAACTTAAAGTAGTCAGTGTGCTGCTTGAATAACAGTATAGATTTATTGTCCTTTGAAAATTACTCAGTACACAGCTGTTAATGTCTAAACAGCTGGCAACAAAAGTGAGTACACCCCATAGTGAACATGTCCTAATTGTGCCCAATGATGTTGTTTTCCCGCCCTGGTGTCATGTGACTCGTTAGTGTTACAAGGATTCAGGTGTAAATGATAAGCAGGGCTGTTAAATTTGGTGTTTTGGGCACAATTCTCTCTGAATGCTGGACAACATGGCACCTCATGGCAAGGAACTCTCTGAGCGGCTGAAAAAAAGGATTATTGCGCTTCACAAAGATGGCCTTGGCTATAAGAAGATTGCCAACACCATGAAAATGAGTTGCAGCACAGTGGCTAAGATCATACAGCGGTTTTCCAGGACAGGTTCCACTCGGAACAGGCCTCGCCAGGGTCGACCAAAGAAGTTGAGTCCACGTGCTCAGCGTCATATCCAGAGGTTGGTTTCCAAAAATAGACGTGCGAGTGCTTCCAGCATTGCTGCAGAGGTTGCAGAAGTGGGATGTCAGCCTGTCAGTGCCCAGACCATACGCCGCACACTGCATCAAATCGGTTTGTATGGCCGTCGCCCCAGACAGAAGCCCCTTCTGAAACCGATGCATAAGAAAGCCCGCAAACAGTTTGCTGAAGACAATGAATCCAAGAACATGAGTTACTGGAACCATGTCCTGTGGTCTAATGAGACCAAAATAAATCTGTTTGGGTCAGATGGTGTCCGGCGTGTGTGGCGGCACCCTGGTGAGGAGTACCAAGACAAATGTGTTTTGCCTACAGTCAAGCATGGTGGTGGCAGCATCATGGTCTGGGGCTGCATGAGTGCTGCCGGCACTGGGGAGCTGCATTTCATTGAGGGACACATGAATTCCAATATATACTGTGACATCCTGCAGCAGAGCATGATCCCCTCTCTTCGGAAACTGGGCCGTAGGGCAGTTTTCCAACATGATAATGACCCTAAACACACCTCCAAGATGACAACGGCCTTGCTGAAGAAGCTGAAGGTTAAGGTGATGGACTGGCCAAGTATGTCTCCAGACCTAAACCCAATTGAGCACATGTGGGGCATCCTCAAGAGGAAGGTGGAGGAGTGCAAGGTGTCCAACATCCGTGCGCTCCGTGATGTCGTCGTGGAGGAGTGGAAGAAGATTCCAGAAGCAACCTGTGCAGCTCTGGTGAATTCCATGCCCAGGAGGGTTAAAGCAGTGCTAGATAACAATGGTGGTCACACAAAATATTGACACTTTGGGCACAATTTAGACATGTTCACTATGGGGTGTACTCACTTTTGTTGCCAGCTGTTTAGACATTAACAGCTGTGTACTGAGTAATTTTCAAAGGACAATAAATCTATACTGTTATTCAAGCAGCACACTGACTACTTTAAGTTATATCAAAGTTTCAGTAGGATAATGTTATCCCCTGAAAGGATATAACAGAATATTTGCAAAAATCTAAAGGGTGTACTCACTTTTGAGATATACTGTACATATAATTATATATAGACATATATATATATATCTATAGATATATATAATTTTATGTATAGATAAATAAACTGATAAAACCGCTCTTTGTCTATCTCTTATGCAGCATATGTGATGACGTTGATGAACTCTCATGATTCTTTAATTTTTCCACATGTTTGAATGCACTTATTTACTTTGTATAAAAGCTGAGTGAATGTAATGAAACGTTACAGCCATCTCTTTGCTGTGGACAATGAGCGTGTGGGCATACAGACTGACCAATGGAGTAAAATATTATTACTATAAATATGATATGTCATGAATAATGAGGATGTTTAAAATTGTTCATGCCGTATTGCACAACATGTCGCCTCATTAGTGACGTCTCACAAAGGAGCACAGTCTGACGTTTAAGCCAATAACTCTTGTTTTCCCCATCAACACTGAAAACTGAGTTTCTGAAAATCTAAAAGCTGTGTTCTGAGTGACGTAACGCATAGAAAAAGCTGCGTTTACAAACATAACAAATAGCCTTAGATACATAGATATTGCTGGCTATATGTAAATACAAAAGTCACAGTTCTGATTTGTTCACACAGAGTGCAATACATTTCACAAACACGTCCACGTGTATAAGAAAATTAGTTTGGAATATCTTGTACAATAATAAGCCCATGTGATGGAAACTGGAGTGTGTAACTAAAACTAAATGACTCTCCACTGTGACTCTGTGTTTTGGATGAAGAAATATTAGCACACAGTTTGATATCATAGTGTCATCAACGCATAATAAAACACAAATACAGACACATTCTGACCAGTCACCATGACTGTTGTAACAGCAAGATGAGCAGCTGATCCCAGAGCTGAAGTGAGTCAACAGAGAAAGTCTGCCAGCTGTCAGTCCTGCACACTGTACGCTAGATTATAAAACTGCTTACATATTTGATCAACAGTGTAGACAGGAAGTTAGAGGACCAACAACAAAATCAAGCTCTTCCCTGTTGCTGAAAGGTAAAAGGTCAGGATATTGCTTTCTTCACAGTTCCCATGATAGGCACATGGATTTGATAGTATGTTATGTTTTCTTGGTGTTTAGTCTACACAATAATGAGATTTGACTGCTTTCATACCAGCCTAAAAGAACCCTTGAAAAAGCTGTATTTGTACCCATTCAAAGAGACAGGAAGCTTGTCTTGTTCGTCACTAACATACTGACTCCACCTGAGTAATAAAGGAAAGTAATGTGTGCAAAACTGTGATGAAAGGTCTCCATCAGGCGGTTGGTGATGGAGTGTCTCACCCTGTCACCTCCTCTGTCAACAAGCTGTGCTATCCTGCATGTCTCTGCAGACACTCTCAGTTTTTGTGTGTCGAGTTCTCGGGGTTAGCGCATCATCATCTCCATGAGCACTGCAGCATATTCTCCACTGGCAGGATGAGAAAAGTTTCATGAGCGTCTCGCGTCGTCTTCCTCAGAGTCAAATTAGTTTGTGAAAATCTGTCAGTCTGTCGCTAAGAAGTGTCAGCTGCTTAGCGACAGCAGATCCTCAGCCGCGGGGCCTTGTCTGACACACACACACACACACACACACACACACACACACACACACACACACACACGAACTGTCAGAAAACACACCATCCGCCATGTACGCACTTAAGATTGCATGTGTGTGTGTGTGTACTTGCTTATACTGTATGCTCATTCTCTTGCTCTCTCTCTGTTCACACACACACACACACACACACACACACACACACACACACACACACACACACACACACACACACACACACACACACACACACAGCTGTACCCTCCGCCTCCCTCTTCTAAACATCAGCAGGGGTGATCTGTCTTCCCCAGTCTCACCTGAGGGCGAGCTGCGAGCGCCAGCAATCTGTCGGCTGTCACTCTCCATCACTTTTCAATCCTCATTCCCCTCCGATACACACCAACCAGAGCCCGGCTGCGACAACTCTTTAAAGACTTTGAAATCAACTTGAGTCATCTGACTGCAGTTCAACAGCTGCTTGCTAATGAAGGGACCTTGATGTTGGGAGGCCCAGCCCTACATGCTCTCCATCGTTTTCCCCCTTATTTTGTCATTATCTCTTTTTTTTATTGGAAAAAAAACTAAAGCTTTTGTGCTGTTGGAAATTGTGGGTGAGTTGACTAACAGGTATCAAACAGCTTCTGTTATGTGACATATTTCAGTACGTGTGAGCAGGCTATCATTGATTTGATTTGATTAAGTGGTTCAGAAGTGGGAGTGACTTAAATATGGAGCTATACGGTTGACCTGCACCCTCAAGGAGGGGCTATAGAAAATATATGTATGATAAGTCTTTCTTGCAAAATGCAATTAGGATGTTGAAAAACAAATAAAATAAAATAATAAGCAAATAAAGTAATTAGGTTTCAAAGGAACTAACTAACTAAATCTTTTAGAAATATAGCCAATCACACAGCTCCGCCCATGATATGGCCCTGCTAGATATTGACCAAGCTCAGGGTCAAGTGCAGTTTTATATAATGAGTGGATACTGTATAATTATTCACTTTAACTGTACTTTTCATTTAAAATGAAAAGTAGACCTTAATATAAAGCAGCTGTATTTATAATAACAATGTATCATGACAATGTGAAAGGGTTCGCTATGATGAAGCTACAGAAAACCTGAATCTGCAGCTCCTTTTAGCTTTACTGATCTTTATAAAGAGCTCATTGTTTATCGGTCCATCTGCAACTTTGCTGTTTTTGTACACTCATCAGATTCATTTCTAGCAACAGCAGGCAACTGTTTTCAAAAAGCCCCATTAGAGACTAGCTGGTGAACGTAGAGGAGCATTCAGCAGTCAGAGAGACAGATCTTTGTCTCAGGAGTCGGTGGAGACTAAACGGAGCTAAAAGAGAGAGAATATTGGACACCAAATGATAATGTTGCTCCGTAACTGCTGGATGTGTAACTCAGCAACTAGGTATTACAAGCAACCCTTTTCACATTACACAAAGGCATTCGACCCGTTGTTTGTATATAAATTAAGAAGTGTGAAGCTTTAATAAAATAAAATAAATGTTCTACTGTTGTACACTGATGTGACGTGTATAAATCAGGTCCACTTTCTTTTTATCTAAAACTTTGTTTTGGACATTTCTTATATTATGTTATGTCTAGAGCTCATCTATATTTAGGAGGAGTTTTTAACCGGTCATCAAACAGTCTCAATTTAATACTGATGCCTACATAAGCAAACGAGACCATTAGTAGATAATTGGCTATTTTCATGAAGTTCTTAATTCCTCTCCAGTGCGATTCCCTGCAACATCAGGCAAAAAGATTGACATCTTTGGCAGTGAGTTGTATGTAAGCCAGTTAAGGAAGCAGGAGAACATTTTTATTTAGATCATTTTGGACTTTATATTTTGTGGTTATGGCTAATAATAGGACAGGATCAGCAGAGAGAGAGAAAACAGCCAAAATGGACAGTAATAGAGACAGACAGGGGCAAAAAACACATAACTAGAAATCATCTTGTGACTGGATCCCACCAATGCTCAATTGGGCCAGGGGCATAACTACTTTTGGCATCATTGCTCTGACCACACCCACCTTCAAACTCAACCTGCATTTTGATCTTAACTAAACATCTGTCAATATTCGTGACTGCATCTTGTACAGTGGCAACGTTATCGCAGTGACAGTATACTGTATGTCCACAAACACAGAGACTGACAGACAGAGACAGAAATATAAACACCTGGCAAAGTACTGAAACCTCCTCTTTGGTACTTCCTGCTACAGTCGATGTCTCCAGGAGACATTTTGACTAGATGACATACTCAAAGTCACAAGTACATTTCCACCAGGATATGACGGAGGTCGACACTGTGCAACACAAATATTTACAGGAAACTAAAAAGTCTCAGTCAGCTCACGGCGTTTAGGACAATAACACAAGCTTTCCTGTGAAAACCAGTTTGGACACATTTATTCCTGCTGGTTTAGAAACGCAGTGTTATATATAATGACATAACAGAGACATTCCAATAAAATCCTGCATTTCACTGATGTAATGAGGAGCCCTCCAGTTGCTTTCAGGAAAAGGTAAATTGGCTTTTGTTTCCTTTGTAATGTAATTAGTTAAATCTTTAAAAATACAATTAGGCTACATGAGCAGCAGATAAAAGGGTATAAACACTAACACAACCTGGGTGTTTTAGTTTCCCCTTTACCACTGATGTTACGTTCAGGGTTGGATCGGACCCAAGAGCAGACAGAATGGGAGTTGAGGAAAGGAAAGTTTTACTGTCCACAAAAACACCAGGATAAGCGTGTGAATGGTGCGGCAGCGCGTAGCTGGGGAAATGGTGTGACTGGAGTTTAGCAGGGCAGGCAGGTAAGGATGTGAACGTGACAAACTGGAGATGGTGTCTGGTTGGGAAGCGAGCAGGCCGGTCAGAAGGCACGTGACATGTGATCCTGGAGGCACAGGGAACACACGTTAGTGAAAGACTTTACATAGGAGAAAACTCAGAAGAGAACCAATACTGATCGGCCAAGAGCAAGTGTCTTTAAACAAGCTCCACAGCGTCTGTGTGTTGCTTAGCAACCACTCTGCTGTCACTGAATAACAAAATTGCTTGGCGGAAGAATGATTGTTTGTTGGAAATTAATGATTGTATTTTGTTGCTGTGTGTTTATTCTATAAAACTTTGCCAGCTATATGTAGTAACCGTTTTATAAAAGCAAAAAGCCACGAGAGGCACTAATTTACACTGATTTTACAGCAGCTAAGGGGCCTCTAGTGGCTTGTAGTTTAAGTAAATCAACAACCACATGTAGGAAGGTGTTGAGTGTGTTTTCAGGGGTAAATTAAGTGTGCATAGTTTTTAAGGGATTCTTCTTTCACAAGTGACTAAAAGGAAAAACAAACAGGGTAGCAGTGAGTGCTTAGTACATATATTTGGTTAGCTACCATATGACATGCTAATCCTCGTTTCCAGGTCCATTTCAATGTATATGAGGTTGTGGGAAAGCATAAACACCTAAAACACAAACAGCAGATCTAAATATACATACTGCACAGCTGTAGCGTGAATATGTTAGGCTTCTTTCTGTTCATCCACCCCCCCCTCGCTGTGTGATGTGTTGCAGTCTGACAGACGGAGGCTAATTCATCCAGGTGATAAGGTGTGTCATTGGCTCTTTGTGCCCTGCAACAGTTGATACTGTGCTTAATTTGACCTGCTGCATGTCGCCGGGTGCCCTTGTCAATATTAGCTCTGCAGCCACTGACTCAAAAGGACATGTTTGTTCACCCTGCACCTTCCCTTCACCACAGAAAACAAACACACACTCACTCACAGGGTGGTGACGGCTCCAATAGTAGCATGGGAAACTCACTCACCAAGGTCCAGAGTCAACAGCAAAACACAAATCAGCAGATGTTTGATAAAGGAGAAGTACTCTGTGTTGGATCTGGGGTGTTGCATGTTTTTTATGGTTCATATAAATGCTTATTAGGGCCCGAGCACGGAAGTGCCAGGGGCCCAATACTGTCCCTGGCACTAAAAGTGCTAGGAAGCCCATTGTTTTTGTAGAGACGTTAGGATTTTGAAAATTGCAAAGTTCTGCAGTGCCAGCGGGATTAAATTGCTTTGATGTTCATGAGGTTTGGTGGGATCATCGGCTTCATCCCAAAGATCGTACATCTAGAATTTTTTTTCAAACAGAAAGTCGGCCATTTTGGATGGTGTACACATATTTTAAGTCTTATAAATGCGCAGGAACTCATGAAACTTTGCAGCCATATTCAGACTTGTAAGTTTTATGATTTGATGTTGCGATTGGGCATCATGATGCACACAGGATGTATTGCGGCCCCTGGCTACTTTTAGCCTTCAAAAGAAAATGTAGCACCCTCAGAATACTCGAAAACTCACAAAACTTGGAATGCACATCAGTACCTGTGACCATTGCTAGCATGTAAAAGGTTTGGTCAGCTTGACTGTAAGACAAGTGTGATAATAAATTGTGAAGCTTTTGGGTTTTTGGGCGTTTGCAATGGCGTGGCGTTCCTCGCCATGAAAAAGGTGGATGTAACTTAACTCACCATTGTCACCATTGCACCAAACTTGACATGCTTGATAAGAATCCAGGCCTGAGGACATCAAACATCAATATGTGCAACCTTTGCCATGGTGTTGCGTTTTTTAGTTATTGTAACTTCACTGTACATTGTCCGATCTCTTTGAAACTTGGCCTACTTGATCAATCCACAAAAAATATTGAGCCAAAGTCATGAGGCCACCTACTGGAAGCAGGAAACATAGCGGCATCTACTCCATATAATAAATAATGGTGTACTCCTTCACTCAGTTTCCAGGGGTCATAACAAGCCAACGAACAAGAGGGGCAAGGGCCTTTTCATCGTTGTTTGCACTGCGCTAAAACAGAATGTGGAGGTCTGGCGAGACTACTCAGCAGCAGACTCTCATTCAGCGAGCTAACCCAGTAGCACAATAAGGCCAGCAACAGCAGAGAAAGAAAGGTAGAATTAACGACGTGTAGAGCCGCCACATTTTCACATCTAAGTCTGTGAGTTAAGGGTTTATTTTAACAAAACCAGAGTTGGTGATTAACCAAGACAGTTTTTGTTTGTTTTATTTTGTTTCTGTGGATTTTAAATGAATGTTTTACAGTGAGTAAACAATGCAATTAATGTAGTCTTAGTACAGTGAAGAGAAAAACTTGAATTTAAAGGTGTGTAGTTGTATTGCTCTGTTTAATAAAATAATAGGTGGAAGAATAGTGTGTTATATTTGTGTTTATTTATTAGACTAAAAAAAGCTAACACAGCATTGTGGAACAAACTCATCGCTTGAACAGATCTCCCAGCTGAACTGACAGCTCCACAGGGCACCTTCAATATTGAACAATTCTATATTGCACATTATTTAATTATTTTATATATGGAAAAGCCAGTGTTTTAACCATAAAGCGACTGAATCTCAGTATAACAATATATATAATATATTTTTATAATATCATAATAACATAAGTAATACTCATAAATACAAATGATATATGATAAGGAATCAATCAAAGTTGAAAATAAAAGGTACATTACACAACAGTTGCTGATCTAACCCTACTACCTGCCTCTTCACACTATCAATTCAAAGGTTACAATTACTTTGTGTTTGTCGTTACACAGCTCATCTATGTGTTTAAAGAGCCTACGAAATGATAAACATGAAATTCTATTGATAATAGTAAATGCTATTTGTGGTGTAAAAGAATGTGTTATTAATGACACTATGCCCACAGTATTTAATAAATCATGATTTATTATGTCGACCACCGATGTTGACATCGCCGCTACCGGAAACAGCCGACACCGTGTTCTGACGTCACAAGTAGAACACAGTCCACCAGTTGAATATACAGACAGCACGGCAGACGAGGCGATGTCGGACTCTGGCTCGGATATTTCGACAGAATCGATTGACAGTGAGTAGTCAATAGAGTCGTTGCACTTTCAAGAAGAGGAGTTTATTGTAGAGGATGCCAGTGTCGTGGATTTAGATCATGCGTGCGAGTTTAACGTGGTGGAAACAGAGCAGCTCGAGACACAGTATTCAAGATGGAGACACAGACGGGAGTGAACATGCGGATCATGGTGACGGTGATCCTGGATTTGGCGGAGTTCCTGTGCGACAACGGAACACAGACAGGTATATACATTTGACTATAATTAATAGAACTTCCCAATAAATAAT
>NC_041364.1:26842370-26907370 GCF_900634415.1 Cottoperca gobio
TTCTGTGCCAACAAGGCACTTTTTAAACAGCTCCCTGACCATGTACCACACCAATGACTCCCTATTGAGGGCATCAGGAAGCCCTTTCTTGATACACAAGGATTGGACATGCTAACTTTACTGCTTATCCTACATTGCATTATATACATCTAAGCAAAAGGCATCCTTGGGACATCTGTAAGGTCTGAAACATTTAATTATACTGTTGTTGTGGTGCTTGGTGGCAGAGGACAAGAGCACCTACCTGAAGTAAACCAGTTTAGCATTAGTGGCTACATAAAGTCTGCTAGTTAATTTTAAGAGCAACAGGAGCCACAAAGCCAACTTCGTGCCGAGAAAACTGGAGTGTGATAGGATTACATTTCATTTAGCTGACGCTTTGGTCCAAAGCGACTTAAAATAAGTGCAAAAAATCATGAGGATACAACTCCGAACAACAAGAATCTTGCAAGTACATTAGTTTCAAATAGGTGAAACCATTTAAGTGCAGAATAATAGCTTCAAATAAGCCAAACGTATGTAAGTGCTACACTAAAAAATGATTTTCCTCCTGATGTTGTAAAGAGTGTGTCTACAGGAACGGGCTGTTGGCTGGCACTGAAGGACAGTTGGCTGTCCAGTGTCACACCCAGATTCCTCGCAGTCCGAGTTAGGGAAACAACCGAGGTGCCGATGTTCAATGGGAGAGCCCTCCCCCGGAAGTAAAAGCAGTTTGGTCTTGTCGAGGTTGAGTTTCAAGTCGTGTGCGGCCATCCACTGAGAGATGTCAGCCAGACAAGCAGAGATCCGTGCCTCCACCTGGGTTTCAGACCTTGGAAAAGACAGAATCAGTTGAGTGTCATCTGCGTAGCTGTGGTAGGAGAAGCCATGAGAGTGATGACAGAGCCAAATGAATTGGTGTACAGAGAAAAGAGAAGGGGACCCAGGAAGGAGCAAGGGCCCAACAGAGACCCTCTCCAAGTTACCCTGTAGGTGCCGTCCTTTAGGTAGGATTCGAGCAGGGAAAGAGCAGAGCCTGAGACTCCCAGTTCTTGGAGGGTCTAAACGAGGATCTGGTGGTTCACTGTGTCAAATGCAGCAGAAAGGCCTACATTAGAAGAATGACAACAGAGGAGAGGGAGGCTGCTCTAGCAGCGTGAAGTTCTTCTGTGACAGCGAGGAGGGCAGTCTCAGTTGAGTGGCCTGCCTTGAAACCCGATTGGTGCGGATCAAGAAGGTTGCTCTGGTAAAGGTAAGAAGAAGAAAAAAAGGCCTGGCAAAGTACTCTAAACTGCCTCTGTGGTAGTGTCCGGTACAGTAGGTAGGTCAGAAGCACAATTTGCTAATATGACACACACACAGACTCACAAGCTGAAAACAGCCTGTTGGCTGGTAAAATAATTATAATAATGGGAAAATATGTGACCTGTCCAATAAGACTCAATTGGATTCAAAAACAGACTATAAAGACAAGGTTGAGAAGAAGCAAAGTAATGGGAATGCAAGAAATTATTTGAGGGGATTGAACACAATGATAGTGAGGAAACACAAAGATAACCCTGTCAACTTTTCTATTCTACATTTGATAAATATGATTTCAGTGATGAATGTTACTCTGTCTTTGAATAAATTACACCTCCCCCTGTGACATCAAAGCAAAAGGAAGTCATTTCGATTATCCAGCAAATAAACCCTTGCAAACCCACGGGCCAGATGGGCTCAAGGGAAAGGTCCTGAAATAATGTTCTCCTCAACTGGGACCAACCTTCACCCAGCTATTCCAGCTGTTCATCAACACCAGTTTTGTCCTCAGGCCTGGAAAATGGCAACTCATTGTGCCTAAAACAACAAATATTTATTGATGTTAGACCCATCACCCTCATACCTTTATTAAGATAATGCATGGAGCATCTAGTGAGAAAGTAACTCACATAGCAAACAGCTAAGCTCATGGACTCTATGCAGTTTGCTTATCAAACCAACCGAGGAGTACGCCATGCTCACCCTCCTGGACAAAGTATGGTCATATAGATAAGACCAACACATATGTCCATGTACTTTTTATGGATTTCTCCTCTGCTTTTAACACAGTTCAGCCTCATCTTCTTCTAGACCGGCAGTGCAACCTGGATGTCAGCAGCAACACTGTTTTGTGGATCAGTGAGTTCCTCAGACAGAGGCCTCAATGAGTCTGTATTAATATATTAATAACACCTTCTCCAACTGCATGTTCTGTTCTGAACCTCGGCGTTCCACAAGGGTGTGTTCTGTCTCCCCTCCTGTTCTCTAGATATACGAATGAGAAGAAATACAACTGCAAAGACCTCACACTGATAAAATATGCTGAGGGTCCTGGCCCTGGGGGAACCTCTCAGTTAAACACAGGAAAAGCTGACCAAGGTGGTTAGCAAGGCCAGCAATATAATTGGACACAAACAACTGCAACTCCAGAAACAGGCAACAAAATGGTCTATATAGAACACAAACCCCCCCCCCCCCCCCTTCTTTTTGAAAACATATTTGTATAATATGACTTTTAAAAGAGCTGAAATTAATTAATGTTATTACATTTATATTCTCGAAATCTCCCTATTTATAACAACACAGAGGAAAGCAACTTTGTAATGTTTTCAAAAGGGTAGAAACGGTGAGTCCACCATTATGCAGTGGTGGGCAAGAACAAAACAGTTCCATGGTAAATGTTTAATTTGTCATAAAAGGGGTCCATGGGCTGGAATTCAAAAGTCCCAGTTTGGATGTTTAAATTTTACTCTGTTGTGACAAAATCTCAATCCCCTGCTGGCTGAACTAACATGAACAAAAATCAAAAGTCAAATGAAAATTTGTCAAACAGAAGCAAATGGCCCCTTTCCGACTTCCCCACCTCCAACCCCCCTACTTCCGGCACCCGTGTTCGGACCACAGCCATCTTTGAACTACACAACTGTAAAGTTTCGGCACTGCATCTTGCATGGTTGCCATGCTACCACAGTGACAAAACTGTCTACAGACAAACAGACAGACAGAAAGACAGAAATATAAAAACCTGGTAAAGTACTCAACTCCTCTGTGATAGTTCCTGCTACAGTAGGTGTCCCCAGCAGCACATTTTGCGAGCAGCTGCACCATTAAGACTTGTCCAACTACTGACCAATTTTGTAAAATAACCCACTTCCTGTTTGTGTCTTTGCTGCCAACTTTGTTACAGTCAGCAAATTCGGCAATGACTGACCTGAGTGTTACAGAACTGCAGGAATGTGCAACGTATTTTTTCACTACAATATGAAGCTGTTATGAAGCTGTTTTACTAAATATTAGACTAGATTAAAAAATGCCCCAAAATATGTTTTTGGCAGCTGTTCAATTTATAGAAAGAGAACAAAAAACAGGCCAAAAAGCAGCTGTGGACTAATAGTATCTCTAAATAAATTTTAAATAGAGACATATTTGAAAACGTATTTATGTGCTAGGCTTAATTATGATGATAGGTTATGATTTGCTAAAATAATTAGTTTTGGCTGATTAATATCACCAAATGAATTAGCAATTATTGTCATAGCATGTCATGATTAAATGTTTATTGGACTCTGCAGTTGCCCACAGCTCTATAGAGCCTTTGTGACTTTCAGCTCATTGGTTTACTGCCTACACCTTATATTGTTTTGATTCAGTATCACAACTCTCATCAACATTGTTTCTATATTCTTTCTAGAACTATTAGAGTGCGAAATATGTTTTGTATTCATGACAGCTGTTGCAGCATGTCGTGTGTGGCACACGGACCTATTCACAACAAACAGCGTTGGCCTTGGTTCAGAGACAGCAACTTGTGACTGTCTGAATAAGCTGCAATAATATTGTAGGTTAGCTCGCAAGCTGAAAGTTTGCTATTTTTGAAGTTTTGTCATGAGCTGTGTGCCTCGGGCCAGCTACAGCTGGCAGGCACCTAAGCTGGGAGGAGTTTTTGTATTCCTGTTTCCACAGTAATGTTTGGTGGCTCTGCATTACCATCCTGTAGTACACTACATCCTGTAACCTTCTTCAGCAACCCTTGCCTACAAAACCGCTAACCCATGTTCCGTACTAAGGTCATGTTAATGACGCCTGAGCAGGTTAGATTTGCTGAAAGCAATGGATGAAGTAGAACACTTTGGAAAGATTTGGTAAGTGAACCTGGAGTTCAGAAAATCTTATCACAGATATGAAGTTATAAGTTCTTGTTGCTTCTGAACCCAAACAGTCTAAGCATTTTTTTTGCTTTTTGCTTTGCAATATTCTTTTATCAAACTTCAGTATTGTTTCCTATTGCCTGTCATTGACTTGCATTTCAGACAAAAACAAAAAGACAAAGCCTCCACAATGAATGTGAAATAAAGAAAAACAATTTTCAACAATATTCAATGTTAATAAGTTTATTAGGCTGATTCTCTGCACAAGTAGCACCATCCATTTGATCAGTATCATCAAACAGCAGGCTTGACAAGGAGCAGAAAACAAGAAGCCATGAAGCAATGTCACAGCAGAGGAGGGAGATCCCTGTAGGGAATTTACATTTGTTTAGAAGCTTTGAGAGGGCGGCATGTTTTATAGATAAACCACATGAAATAACTGAATATTAGCACACACGTTATATAACTTGTCTTTCAGCGACCCAGCTGATAGCTCATAGATGTGGAGAATTTTCACTTTGATGTCAGATTTTCTCAGTCAGGCTTATTGAGTTGCAGTCACTCCAGCAACAATCACAATCGGCCCAGTGAAATGCTCTCCTCCCATCCAAGTCGTGTTTGTTGGGACTGAGGTTTCCATTCAGCAAGCAGTTCAAGTAACATACCTGCAATTAGGCTGTGACCTGTGATGAGACCAATGGTTTGAGAGAAGAACAATGATGGATTAGACAGTCAGATTACCTCCTGGTTAACGTGTATACATGTAGAACAGGCAAACAGTGGTTAATGAAGCTTGAGTTAGGCTACAGCTGTGTAGTCAGACACATTCCAACTGTCAAACCACTCTAAATGACAATAATTTCTTTATAGAAATGATGCAATTTTTGTTGTCCTCATTTATTTATTTTTTCTATTTAATGTCTCTTTTGTGTCAGAATGGTGAAATGATACTATCTTCTTACATGCAGCCTTTGTGTTTTACATTTGAGTTAGACCCATAAAGACAAGGAGGCTATCCCTGCATCACTTTCATTTACTTCACTCAGAACTAAGCCTGCCCAACTGCACATGATATCATTGTCCAAAATGTATGGCTGAGTGCTCTCTGTTCTTATTGTCTTTAAATGGGGTGATCCTTTAGGGTCCAGAAGGCTATGCTTCATAAGAACAGCTTTGTAAACCTTCCCCCCACACTTTTCCAATGTCTGTATGCGACCATTGCTGTATTTTACCAAAATTGATGATCTGACATTCACACCCACTTCAGTATGTGATTGGCCAGCTGTGTGGAGGTAAGGAAGGAGCCAGGGTTTGAACGTATCTCTCTTTTTACATTATTTTTCACTTTTCTTGTCAACAACAAGTGTGTCAACACGAGAGCAACATTAAGAACATCTACCATAATAACAATAAGAACCTTACCCAGTACTGTTGGCCCCTAAGTGCCTCCCTATTATTATCTGTGGTGAATATGAGTGCAAGAAGAGAAAGTATTCAGAACGCCTCCAGGAGTCTGCAATCATACAAATGTTGTTTAAGAACACATTCTTTAGACTTGCCTGTTCTTAAATTGTTTATTATTATGTCTGTACTACTGTTGCGTGCATATAATTGCATTTGTAAATATAATATAATAACTACAATTTTAGAGAGCTTTTCAATGACTATTCCTTCATATGCAGTGTCATTGGCAGGAGGTTTATTGAAGGACCTGACACAAGTTAAATTTAGTCTATGAAACTTTTTGCGAGGCAGCTAAATATAACATTTGTTGAGGACAGCAACATCATCACTATTTACAAATATGGAGAAATCCATTAAAATAATTGCATTGAAATGATTGCAGATGATTGCATCCTTTGTGTCAGTGGTTACTTTGTTACACTGAGTATTAGCTAAGCAACGAACATGCCAAGGTTGTTGTTTCAGAGACAACACTGCACAACAAAGGTCATTAGCATGAGGTAAGCCTGGCACATTTACACTGATTATGTTGATTGGATTTCAGCAGAAACTTTAGCTAAAGACTAGAGAGCTTACTTTGTGTCAGGAAACTCAAGTTGAAATCAATTATTAATTCAGAAATATGTCCACTTTGTCTCTTCTACTTATGAAGTAGGAGTGTAAGCACAATTAAATTCCACACCCTGTGCACTGTAAGGACATTTTCACCAAGCTTTTTCACACACTCTTTTTTCTGTTTTACCTAGAGCAAAAATTAAATATCATACAAAAAAAGAGGATGGACGACCAACAATCATAGGAACAAAGGTATGCCAAGAAATGTAATGTATTTGAACTGTTCATTTCTTAAATCATGAGAAAAATGTAATCACTCTGTTGCCAATTTGTGCAAAACTTGCAACCCAAAGAGGCAAGGATAGTTACTACAATGATGTGAGCACATCAATTACATTCGCTGCCCATTTAACTAAGACTGAAATGAAGCATAAAACATCAAAGCAAGTTGTGTTAACATAGCACTGGGGAACCAAAGTGCAAAAATAATTATCCCCCCTTTCCCCCTCATATTTCTGATTAGAAATATTACAGTGCAACATATCAAATATCTGTAAACTTAAACTATTAAATTAAACTACAAACATTCACATCTTTTCATCCAATATGAATATATCATCAATATTGTTATGCAAGTATTGTTTGATTAATACAATGTGTTGGTGACCTGTCCAAAGTTTTTGATACAGTTGGCCAATCACTTAATAAGATAGATTTGCTTCTGCTAGCCCGGATCAGAACGTCTGACAGTTGTTTACAAGTTATTTTGCAAATAGAACCCAATGTATTGTTGCTCACTCTAGTCAGTTCACCTTTATGAAGATCACTAAAGGTGTACTGCAGGGTTCAATTTTAGGTCCTTTACTTTTTAACTTGTATATTACTAAAATTGTCTATTTTGCTATCGCTGGAAGGTGCATTGTTATCCGGTTGAGCATTATCTATTTTGCATACAGCTTTTCACTATATCCAGCGCTTACTTCTAGAGCTTAAACTTGTTTTAAATGGAGCAGAAAAAAAGGAAAGTCTCTAGATCCTGCGCTTTGAAGGAAATTGACATCAATATTTGCACTTTGGATGGGTGTGAAATTGGAAAGTGTCCTCCTACAAGTACCTTGGGGTATTTACTGATATAAAGCTGTCCTTCAAAATGCGTGTTAATGAGAGCAAAAACGTTATGGGTGAAACGCTGGTTCTTTTTTTTAGCAATAGATCCACATTTTTTGAGTGAAAATAGAAAGCTGTTAGAACATTCTACTACTACTACTAGGTCGTCCTCAGACGGGCCCTCTGTCAGTGTTTCCAGTCATCCCGATCCTCCATGCATCTGGCTAGCTCGCCAGTATTTTCTGCTCCTGCATCTTTCCTGAGTACATCCACGTATGTTATTGCGGGATGCCCTCGTGATCGGTGCCCGTGTGTTGGCTCCCACAGCACAAGTTTGCTGGCTGGCAGCTCTCTACTACTCTTACTACTACTACTACTACTACTACTACTACTACTACTACTACTACTACTACTACTACTACCACTTTTAAACACTGTATTACATGCATGGTTTATGAACAGCAGTGCTTTGAGCTAAATACTAACGCCATCATATTAACATGCTCACAGTAAACATGCTGATGTTAAACAGATATAATGTTTAGCATGTTCACCATATCAGTTTATCATGTTAGCATGCTAACAGTATATCTGAGATTAGATTACTTCTGCAGGTCACAAAACAAAGTATGGGACACATTAAAATAGTGGTGGCGCAGAAAAATCTTAGGATCATTAAAGTGATTACAATTCATGTTGTGCAGAACATGAATGTCTGTATGTATGTTAATGGCTGAATTGTAATAATTTTGTAGTTTTATATAGACCTTACAGCCAGTTTGGCAGTAGACCTCCATAGTGGAGCCAGATGTGGTCACAAAGAGATTCATGGTGCTTGTTGTTTTGTTATGATGTCACAGTGCTGTTCACCATATGTCTCTCCCTGGAGAGAGGAGGCTCTCCACTGATTAGCAGAGCAGCTTGTTGCCCAACAGGCCACGAGGTTGAATGACCTCTGGAGCTGAACAGAGAGCCATGTCATTTGCTTGATGGGACAACACTGAGCGTGTGTGTGTGTGTGTGTGTGTGTGTGTGTGTGTGTGTGTGTGTGTGCGTGTGTGTGTGTGTGTGTGTCATCATTAAATTGGACTCACTGATTACAGTTTGTGATTTGTAGGTGGAGCTGAAAAAGCTGTTAAAACATGAACAAAAGAATTCTGGCCTTCATTGTCTCTGGGCCCCTCCTGTCGCTCTATTGTCTATAGAGTGGAATGATCTTATGCTTATGATTCGTTGCCAAACAAAACCAGATAGTTTGGTTGAAATTCTAATTCTATTATCTTGTTTCTCATGTTGTCAGTGAGATTAATCTGTAACACTCAGGCATTAGCATTTTGCAGATGCTCACCCATAAAACGGTGTGGCATCTCTGCTGCTTCCATTGCCAATTATAGAAATAGCATGTGAGCAAATTTAAGCACACACGATGTTAGACTGTTTTTATTTGTGTCAGTGTTGTTTGTATACATGTGTACTTGCACTTTGTGTTACTGTGATTTATGGTTGGCCAGCCATAAAAAAAGTGTCTTCTCCAGCTCCTCTCTTTTCCATTTTTACAATCATCCAGTCCAGCAGTGCACCTAACGGCCCACAGCACAGCACAAACCCACCTGCTCTGCACCAAATCCACACACCACCTATACCCCCAGCACTGAATATATACTATAGAGTATTAGGCACAAAACATATGCATGGCTTCAAATTTGCTCAAACTTGATGAAATTACAAATACACACAAGCAATGTCAAGACTGATCCTCCAAAATTAATCTTTAATTTCGTCGGGCAGATGTTGAGATATGTTTTTTGTCCATCATTGATTAGAATGGCCGCACTATGTTAGCTTGCTAGCTATATTAGTCAGTTTGAGTATTTAATGCAGTTAGAAGATTTAGTCTTTTTTTTAAACCTTTCATTGGTTAAATATTTGTTAAACCCACAGACAGATATGGTGACCAATAGAATTGGTTTATGAAAGACGGAATATGGAGATACAATTAAACAATTTGTAGCAATACCATCTCTGTCTGGTAAGTACATAGTTGTAGTCAGGACATGGTTAGCCTAGCTGAGCATAAAGACTGGAAGCAGAGGGGAACACATGGTCACTAATTGACAACGCACGAAGACATCCATTTGACGACACATGTCCAGCTTTTAGAAAACGCACTGCAAGAAGCACACAACAAAACAGAAACATTTCCAAGCCACACTAAAGAGTGATGCACATGACTTGGACATGCGCGTTGCTTTTGTTTGTGGCTTATGAAGTTATTGAAGACACCTTCTGGTTAGATGGTCGATGGAGTTACTATAACTAAGGTTCAGGAACAAGACCACACTTTTCTTCCTCTTTAATTCCACCACCTGTGCGTCACTAACTCAATCACCTGTTGAGACCTACATAGGTGCCTTTAACTCTCTTCTCTCCCGTTCGTCTCTCACGCCCCCCCCCAAATCTCCCCTCTAAGCAGGGTGTCACAGTTCCTTAAAGTTGGCACCATCTCCTCACAATAAGAGCGTCCTGGATTTGTAACCTGTGGCAGAGATTATGGAGCAAAACACTCATTATGATGTACCCCCACCCTGAGTCTTGACCCCTTGGTACCAGACTCTTCAGCATCATCACAACATCATCCCCACGCAAATAACCCCCTTTCATCACTTTCCTCGAACGCCGCCATCCATCGTACATAAGCCTGACCAACCGTCGGCTCCCATTCGTCAACCAATCCTCTTTTCATTCCTCTCCTTGATCCCTTATATCCAACCAAACGCGACCTTTACCCAATGTTTCCCGCATCCTCTAGCTATTCCAAATAACTACTTTCTTACTATAATAATAGCGTGGACTTAGTTAGTGAAATGCTTTAGTCCGATCAAATTGTTTTTGTTCAGACAATTGCTGGTGTTACGCTACTTTCCTTTATTTTCGGTGGCGGGAAGGGCATGTGTGTGTGTGTGTGTGTGTGTGTGTGTGTGTGTGTGTGTGTGTGTGTGTGTGTGTGTGTGTGTGTGTCGATCTCAGTCTTAACAATTGTGCTTCTCTTATACAATTGCACCTTTTACTGCGATAGCTTTAACCTCTTACAGTGTGGGCGAATGTACCCGAAAATACCTACAAACGACATAACGAAGTAAATTTAAAGCTGCTCTTCAACCATTTGCACCAGCTGCATGATTTCAGTCTCATTCAAAGGATATTTCTCTTATTGTTCTTGCAAAACAGTGAATAATAACTCCAAGTGCTTTTGGCACTGAGTAATAGTGGTCTGAATATATTGAATTTGAAGAAAATACACTCCGTCTGAATTTATTTGTTGAAAAAGATGCCTGAAGATGGGTATAGCTGGTAGTGGTGAGCTGGAAAACACAATAGGAACATAGCACCAAGTGTTACCAAGCTCAGGTTCAAATTTCAGAACAAAGGCACACAAACTTAACATATTAGACTAAGAGTAACACCAGGCAAGCTGTTCATTTGGATATATTATATTTATTGATAAAAAGTCCATAAATAACATCATACATAACTATTATATACCCAATATTCCCTGTCAGTAGTAATGACACAAAGTAAGTGAAGTATAAACACATTCTTTGTAATATTTGTGTGTTTGTTTTGTATTTTGAATATAATAAATACAATTATGAAAAGAATATTAATATTTGTAAAATAAAACCCATTGATGATGTATGTCAAATTATTCAACGTTTCATTGGCTACACGATACGTCAGTCACCGGGAGACTCGGCTGCTGCTGGCTCCATCTGTAAACAAAAGAAGAGGGCTGGCACTTCCTTATGAAGTTGACACTCATTGGTTCTTGATGGCTGTAGATAACGCATGGAAGCTCCGATTGGCTCAAATGAAGTGTCAATCGAAAGGTCAGAGTTCGGGCAGCCATTTTAGATGCGCCGAAACTGCGCTGAATGCAGAGATATTTGTTTGTACAAACAATATTTGTACCGTGTTAGGTCACAAAATTGTACAGATCGATCAGCTGATTTCAAAGATTGCAACAGCTGTTTGTGGGCTTTTGACGATGTGACGATGTTAATGATAGATATATTTTTTTACTGGAAACGATCTATTGGACCTTTGGCAATGACACAGCAGTGTTCTTTTTGGAATATTACCTATTACAGGATTATGATGAGACTTCATAGGTAATTATGTTGATTTTGGGTTTGCTTGTTAGTGTTAGATGCCTACTGTACTTGCTGTTGTGAATATGATCTCAAAACTGTTTTGCTCACTAAATAGACAAGATTCTAAGCTTTCACTGAGTATGTGGCATTGGGTGTACAGTCCAGCATGGTGGACTGTACACAACGAAGTACAAGATAAAATCTCTCTGAAAATGTACCGTGGGCCGTCCACACGTTGGATACCAGGTAGAGTGTCGATTTAGTAAATGTGAAGATTTCTTTCTCCTATCGACCAAAGGATTAGTTGAAGAGTAGGAGGAATTTGTGTTGACCAAGGTTTTCTTTGGTTGACTACAGCCCTAGAATCAAGCCATCATCTTCATAAACCACAAACGGCAACTACAAGCGCTGCATGTCCCAGCAGTTAGCATCATATATTAGTGTCCCCTGGAAACAGTTTATTTTGTGGTGTGAGCTTCTTGCAGAGCGTTTTCTGAATGATGCATGTGTTGTCAAATTGGTGAATATGTTTCTTCATTTGCTTTGTGTTTGTGTCTATTTATGTGTTTCCTTGGTTTGGAGTGCGTTCAGCTCTCAGGGCCACCATTGTACCCCTGAGCAAGGGAGAATGTCCCTGTAGTTAGTATTGCCATTTATTAAAAAGGATGTGAAAAGAACAATTACAACTATTTTTGCAACAGCTAAGTGCAGTTTCCAAGAGTCTTGTCCTCACTGGGAGGTCAGAAGTATGATACCAGTGTACCTGTATATATAAGTATATATTTCAAATATATATTTCCCATAATTGATTTAGGACTGATGTCAACAAATTCAGTTTTATGCCTTTTGAATGTCTACAGAATGGAATGAACTAATAAGTTCATCCATAGAGTAGAGTGCACTGCTGCTGATAAAGATATGGATGATTTTAGGAGAAGTACAGGTAAAAAATACAGAAGCACAAATAATTATAAAGAACAAAAGATATTCATTAAATTGACTTATCTTGCTTTTTAGGAGTCTGGAATAAATCTGAGTATTTTAAAAGTGGAGGAACTTCACAAGAGACAGACACTTGTTGACAATTGTTTGTACTATGATTCATGTAGAGATATTTTCATACTGCAGGCATTCTTTCGTTATTCTGTTGTGGTCTTATGCAGATGAAATGAAAGTGATGCTACAGTGGTTTAACAGGTGGAGCCCCAGCAGCCTCTAAATGACCACACTTTGTACTCCCCTGCGTTAGAGAGACAAAATAATTCTGATGGCTACATGACGGGAAATATCTCATACTTCAAAATCCATCCCATTCTTGTCACCTGAGCCAATTAAAATTGCTTTAATGGCCCTCATATTACTACATGTGTAGTCAATGTATGTTTCAATTAAATTAGTTTGGGCAATTATATTTTGTCTCTGTAATGTTGCACTTTTGAAATGTTCACAGGACACTTTTACAAAGGTAATGGTGACATTTTAGCAACTTGTTTTATCAAACAATGGTAGCTGCCAGTAGCAGCTGGTGACTCAAAGAATTGTGGAAGACAGGAGGAAAAATGCAACATTATTTTATTTTACACCAGTTGGCTTTGTATCGCTATACTCTCTATACTTTATAATGTTCAACAAAAACATCACTGTGGGCTCTGCATTACAACTTTAGTATGTGTACTGTGTCACTAGAAGCCTGTCAGACCATCGAGGGCTGACGCAGAATGTTACCGTGGGAACTTCCTACTATCCGCTCAATAAAAAAAGGACTTTGTTAAAAAGGCCTAAATAAAAAGCAAATTTTCAGTGGCGTGTTTAAAAGTAGTTCACAATTTGGACGTTATAATTTCTAACATACTGTTTTACTGTATAAATCTACCTAATGCTTTACTGCCACTTAATCACACTCATGTAGAATACAGTGATAAAGAACTAAAGAAATCATTGTACCAACTCAAATTTGGCCAATAACAGATAAGAATGAAAAAACTGAAGTACATTAAAGGTTTGTGACCCGGCCACCATGTTGAAAAGACTTGAGCCAAAACCAAGCAGCGCCCACCGCCCAGAGCAAGCTTTCTCATTTTACAGCTAAACAGTCCAGTCAAAAACATTTGAGGAGATAAATAGACAATGTAGAAACAGAATCTTGATTGATATTCGATCAGCACTGCCTTGTTTGACAGTTTCATCGGAGATCACAAGCAGTGATTGAAACTGAAAGACTCCTCGGCTCTGATTGGTTGTTTTTAATGGGGCGTGGTGGAATCTTGCAAATGCCATGAGGAGCACTGGGGGAGGGGGGCAGAGGAATATGATTTGTTTTTACAGATTATCTGTGTCATGCTCTATTGGCAGGATGCAGTGACAGTTTCAGTAAATATGACAACACGTTTTTTCAGCTTGAAAATAATACTGTTTTGTTGAATTCACATTACTGTATGCACTTTGGGCTGCAATTCTTGTATGAAAGGTGCTATAAAAAATAAAGCTTATTATTATTATTATTATTATTATTATTATTATTATTATTATTATACATTGTAGCTCAAGCAACCAGTGTATGTGCAACAATGACCAACCAATCATTCCAACCATCATTCATGACCATGAATAACCAACTTACTTAGTTCCAAGCATAGCATCAATGCTAATGGTGTGTGCAGGCTGCATGATGTTTGTGTTTATAAAATTCAAACATGCAGATGTGTTTCGTCCTGCAATTTTTAAAAAGCTCACTCAGATGAATAATAAGAATTATGGTACTTTTATCCGCACTGCTTATCTTGTAAGAGACTGGTTTGTTTCTGCCGTATACACATTATATAATGTCCAAAACATTAAACATGCAATTCCAATAAACTGCTAAAATTACATTTTAATTGAAAAATCAATCTAATCTTTGGGGAAATAGCAGCAAACTATAGTTATTTGCAATGCAAAAATATTTAGGGTTTTATTAATAAAAGTGAAAGTAATGTTTTGCTGTTGTGTATAATTGAAAAGCCACTTGGATTGCATTAAATGCAAAGTCTTGGGATTACAGAAACGTAAAATAAAAAAATAAAACATTTACTACTCAGTTATAACTGGCTCAGTATAGGCTTATTTACTGTCCGTAAAATGATGATGATGATGATGATGATGATGATGATGATGATGGTGATGATGATGATCTGAGAAGGAGGAGGGATATCACCAGTTAATAACCTCAGTCTCCTCTGCCTGTCAACAGCATGATCGCAGAATGCACCGGGACCCCCTCACCAGTGGAGCCGCGTCGTGATGACTGTCCGCGGGCAGAGCTGCAGCCCGGTGACGCTTGACATTTCCTCCATTCAGTAGTAGATTTCTCCACGCGACGCTGCGCGGTGAAACTGGAGTCTTGGCACAAACAGTGTCACTCTCTCGCACTTAGAGGCGGTCTTTGCTCCAACACGTTCCTCCGAGGCTTCTCCTTCCTTCCTCCTGGGGATTTGAAACTTGAGCGACTTTCCCGTCACAGGCAGAGAATAAAAGGCGAACGGACTGATAGTGTCGGTGCGGTGAATGTAGCGGCAGGCTGGGCGTCTGTCTGCGGGGCGCACAGCGGTACTGCTGGACCAGCCGAGAAGAGAACGCACCAAGTCCCGTCCAACATCCCCGTTCAGCGCCGGCGTCCCAAACTCGATAAACATGATTCTCCTCGGGGTTGTGCTCGCTCTCTTCTTCTCAGGTACGTTCAGGGATTTTATTATTAGAATTAAAGGGAGAAACTCTCTCATCTTTTAAGTGACACACAAAAATCAGCCTTTGTCGGGATGATCCTTGACTCGCAAGTTTTGTAGAGATGAGGATGGAGAGCGGAGCCACACTTCAGTTCAACCTTACATTTTGCATTAAGTAAAGAGGTATTTAGGCCTCTTTTTGTTATCTACTTCCATTACTCCGAAGTGCATTTTGTGGCTCGTTTGGTAAATTTCACGCTCTTGGAGCCACGGTGATGGGGAGTGTTTTTTCACCCAACTTTTCAGCAGAGTAAAAAATAAAATTCATATGGCTGTTACTGACTATTTAAAATCCTCAAGTATCATTTTTGTCTCAATAATTAAGTTTTTGGTGCGGTTCTAGTTCAAGCAAACACAAGCAATCTCTTCTTCATCCAAAGCGCCACCAGGCTACGCCCTTCAGCTTCAGCCCTGCACAACTTCCACGCGCGGTGTCAAACCCTCAACACATGTTGGCTGGTTGGTCTTGCAGACCTATAGAAGCTTTTCATTTTTATTTTTACAGATACAATGTTTTAATGTGAGCTTGTTTCAAAATCAGTTTTTAATTTTGAAATAAAGTATTTTTTAATGCCATATATAATATATATGCTAAAACAAACAAACATAGTTTGATGTCCGTAGAGCACAGAGACGCCCTGAATGTAGCACCTAAGTCAGTTTTAATGATTAAGATGTTTGACCACTTTATTTTTTATAGTGTATTTAAGCAGCAGTAAAAACTCCAGGCATGACATTTATTTATTTTAGGGGTCCATCGTTTTTGTGTGTGAAGCAAACATTTTAAATATTTTAAGAGATATTGTTTATTTCTACCTTTTTCAAATGTTACTCTTTTTTCCATGTTGGTTTTTAATGAAGACTATTTACCCTGATAGAGTCGAGACTATTTTAGAATGTACTTTTTGTATACACAATATATATATGTATGTATATATATATATATATATATATATATATATATATATATATATATATATATATATATAATATTTATGATAAGTTTTATGGTTTTAGTTTTAAAAGTTATTTTAAAGATGGAAAACACCTTAATGTCATGCAGAGTTGTATTAAATGGTTTCTTATTCACATAAAAAGTTCAACATTTCAAACCAAATATTAAATGAAATCATTCCAACATTTTTGAATATACGATGTTGTACTGACATTTATGCTGCTTGTAGTTGCTCATTTTGTGATGAACGGACATGCTGCGTACTGTCCGGATGATGAGCTTGTTAAGTTTCTTTCTTTTTTTGTTTGATGTAGGGTTAGTGTGTTCAGGAGCCTGTGTGTGACCACTAAAGGCTTGTAAATGAAAAGAAAAAAGGTCTTCTTTACAGCACCATAAACGTCCTCATAGAGAACTTCTTTATTGTTTCTAGCACAACAAGGGGTTGGGGGCAAGCCTAAAACAACCATTCTGTGCTATTATATAAATATGTGTTGAGAGTCACGGACAGGTGTGAGGCAAAGAGCTAAAGGCATTAGTTTTAGTGTCTATGAATCTTTCTTACGTACATTACAGACAGTATTTATAGGCAAGTCTGAAAAGAAGGGAAACAAACAGCTAAATACTTTTTAATCATAAAGGTAAAACAAATGTAGAGGAAACATAAGTGTGAAGGTCCAGGTCAGTGCCAAAGTCCTACAATAAAGAACTTAAGGCCTAAGATTAGATAACCGCAGTGGATTGGTCTACACATGGTGAGAAACGGAGGTTTGTTAGAGACACAAGTATAAAACTGATTCAATGATTAATCAATGTGCAGGTTCAAATGTAGGAGTACATAAAACATGACTTCCCAATGTTGTGCTCAATTTAAGGTTTGGTCTTTATCTTTTCTGGTTGTTTAGCAGATTCTGGTGCTTCAACAGGGCACGCATCTGGCTGCTGGTGGATCTTTTTCTTTTTCCAAAGTTTCTTTTTAGTTGCAGTAATTTCTATTTATTTTGCAATTTTTCTATCTCTCAATGGCAGATGGTACAAGTGACTCAGGCTGGTGGCAGACTGACAGTCAGACTAATATAGTTAGAAGGTTATTGTGACAATAAATATATTAAAGATCACACTAATTTCAAAGCATATTTGTGTGTTTATTTTCCTCCTAAACACAAATGTGGATATGTACTATCAAATCATCATTTCCACTCAATTTTTCATACAGCTGAGCCAAGTCCCAGTCCACAGCAGACGTACCTCCTGGTTGGGAATCAGTGGATTATATCGCTGCTGTAGCAGGACTAATGAAATTCCCCCACTGCGAGCCTGGTCTGTACTGCGGCACGGGCCGCTGTGTTCATTAGCCGTGTTAATGATTGTCCGGCTTGTAGGGACACTGTAATGTTGAGTGACAGGCTCATATATCTCCCCCTTTCTCTGCCTCAGGTTTACCAGCCTCCCCCTTCTCTCTCTCTCTCTCAAGGCTTTCAGCTCGTGTCTGATTTTCTTTTTTTTTTCAATCTCAATCTAAATTCCCCCTCGGATTCAGTGGCGCGTCAGAATAAATTGTTCAATTCGTTCAATGAGGAAGTGCAGTCAACCGACGCCGGTGTGCAAACACATTTGGAGCGGCCGTGGTTGACGTCTTATCGGTGCGCTGGCAGGTGTGCATGTTTGTGTGTATTTTTAGCGGTGGGAGAGTGCGTGACAGGGCTCATTTTGCCTACACGCCACCAGTGGATTTTTGAAGACCTATACTGATACTGATGCTTTGGAGTGCAGCTGCCCACAGGAAATATTTACCTTCTCCCTTAGACCATAACCCATTAACCCCTTCTTCCTCAGAGTTTTAGGGTCCTGCAAAAATATTATATTTGGCTAAAGTTAGAAAAGGTTTGGTTTTTTATCTGTGTCTGTGTGTCTCACAGTTTTTTCTTTTTTTGACTGATTGGTTTGAGTGTTAAAATGTACAATGTAACTCGTGGAGTCATTTCCATTTTGCTATGAAAATAATTCCCAATAAATTGATGAATACACATAAAATGACGGGGGGCTCTGTAATGTCATGTATTCCCATGCACCAATTGGAATTTAGCAACATTTGAATCAAACTTCACCCACATGAAGCAGATTAGCTGAGGTATTTATTGTTAACTTTTAATACCTTAAGTTTTTTCCGCAAACTTTAAATTTGATTGTTGCTTATTTATTCATGACTATGCAGCTCTCTTTTTTTTATCTGCCTGATCTGTACATTGAGGGAAATATTGAAAGCATTTCATGTGCGTCATTTTTGACACATTCAACCCACAGAACACATTTGTTTTGAAAACCATGACTAATTAATTATAATGATTCTAACATAGGTCCTCTATTGTAGCGATTAAGACACACACACACACACACACACACACACACACACAAACAAACAAACAAACAAACAAACAAACAAACAAACAAACAAACAAACAAACAAAAACACAAACAATTAGAGTCACAGATACATACTTACAAACTCTGCATTTATTTAGACTATATTAGACTGTTCTAACACTGTACAGGTCAACTTCACCCAATTATTCCACTGAGTTAATCCACTAAACGCAGCAAATCCCTTGGAATTATTTAATATGCCACAAAATGTCCCACTTTGAAAGGCGAAAAAAATCATCCCAGCAGCGATCCGGACCAAACAATAGATCCAACATCTGAAATCTCCATTTGCCACTCCGTCACACCCACAAACAACACACACCACACAACTGACAACACTGCAACACACCAAACCGCAAGCATCTGCAGTGCAACAGCTCAACAGTCCACAGCTCAACACAGCCACACCACAGATACCCAGAGCTTAATTTCCCATAGTGCCATCGGCCGCATGATGCATGCCATGTGTGAAGTGCGACAAAGCGACAAACAAAGACCCCAAACATCAAATGCACCGTTTGGTCCAAATCACCGCCAAAGTAACTATCCCCTACAACATCATCACCATAGTATGTGGTGATTCTCATCTCCATCACACCCAGTACACACGGGCCACCCCTGACCCATGTGTGCAAACTCGATGCAGCAACACAAAACCCATTCCAGTTCACAAATCAAGACCAACCAATATCTGACCATCACTGTGTGTTTTTTTTAACCTAATCTTAAAAGAAATAATTAAAAACTATCCAATAAAAACTTGTGCAAAGTGTAATTCATCGTCACTGATGGAACAGATAATATTTTTAAAACACTAATGTTGTTTAAAAGTGTGTATGTCTCCTATATGCTTATAAAACCTGAACTCGAGCCAGAGTCTTGCTCTAATGTTGCACAGCCATGCTGCTTTCGCCTCCTGCCCTTCTCTGTTTTCCACTCTGTTCTTTCTTCTCATGTAAATCGCCATTTTGGCTTCTCCTGAGAGGAAGTTTAGGAGCTGCTACTTTTCTTTGTTATCTTTTTTGTAGGCAGCTCCCATGATAAGAACAAGAACTCAGTAAAAAGTATATTAAAAAGACTGAAAAACAATGTTAAAAGAGAGAAGAAAGTCTCTTACACTCAATAAAAACATGGAAGACAGTCTCACGCGGTTGACAAAATGGACAATTGTTAAAAACATCCTCCACTGAAGATCTGAAGTCCGCTTTTTGAGGGGAGGTTTGTATAAAATCCTCCACTGTTGGCCCGGTCCACTTCCTCCACCTAGTCTGTTGCTCCACACATTGGAGGGTCTGCTACACAGACCTTTTTGTTGATGCTTTTCACACAGTTTGCATAGAAAGTTGTTTTGACTGCTCTGTGTAGTGACAGTCTTGTCGGGTTAGTGACCTTGAGCAGGGGGCCGGTCAGTTCTCCCAACCCTGGGCTCAGGTAGATTTCTGGAAACAGGTCCGCTGGGTCTGGATCAGTCTTTCCCTGTATTCCCTGACTGTATTTGATGAGGAGTCTCCTCTCCTCTCCAGAGAGTCTCTTGCTCCAAAGCTGCAGGATCCTCTCAGCCACCCGGACAGAGTTCAGACCCAGCGGAGAGCCCAGGGCCCGGGCATCGCAAAGTGCTGGCCCCACTGCATCCACCAGTGGTAAGCACAGGGTGCTGGACCTGCACAGCGCCACTATCAGGCCAGGTGTGTTGCTGCTGCTGATGTCTAGCCTGGCTCTGTGAATTAGAGGCTCATTTAACAACCAGTGCAGAGAGTCAGACTTTGAGCACCTTTTATGGTTAAAAAAAGGGCCCAAGACTTTTAAAAAAAACTGATAAAACGGAGGCAGCTCACTTACCTTTTAAAAATGTTGAATCAGCTAAAAACAGAGCAGTATCCAGCCCCAGGTTACTCATGAGTCTGAGAATACAGCTGGCCACGTATCTCCACACCAAATCAGCTGGACCGGTAAGATATTTCTGTAATATCTGGAGTCTAAAAGTGGCTGTTCGGCTGGCCAGGTGGTCTAGTTCCTGTTGGGATGCCACAATGTTGTTTAAAACCCTACCTTTAAAAGACGTCTGAGGGAGCAGTCATTTCCTTTTGGAAATCCTTCCCTCAATCTTTTCAGTGACGTTCTCCCAGTTCTTCTGGACTACTGTATATTCTCTTTTCCCAAAAACACACCTAGATATTTTATTCCATCTTTTCTTCAGGTAAGGCTCTGTGGAAGAACTGGGAGACCGCCACGCCACTTCACGACAGCGAGGGCTTCACATTTCTTCCAATTTACCCTCGTTGCCGATGCCGTGCAATAATTACAATATTGGTTAACCTCTTACTGTGTTGACGGCAGCAGGAGTTTTATTTTGCCATGTGTTGTATACAGTCCACCGTGCTGGATGTGGTACCCTTGCCACATCTTTTTAGAAAGCTTAGAATCTCATCTATTTAGATTTTGAGATCACAATCACAACAGCAGGTACACTCAGCTCCTCAAAATAGCAATTACACTCAAAAATCAAAATCATAACTTTGAGCCAATTCAATTATGAAGCCTCATAATAATCCTGTAATCAGTAATAATCCAAAAAATACACGCCTGTGTCATTGCCAAAGGTCCAAACTATCGTTTCCGGTAAAAAAATATTGATCACCAACATCATCACATCCATAAAAGCCCATGAACAGCTGTTACAATCTTTGAAATCAGCTGATCGATGTGTGAGATATTTTGTTTATACACGGTAAAAACTTTACTCCCGCTGGCTGCACCGCCGAACGCCTGCTTCCCACATGGAGAGCGGACACTGAGCGTTCGATTGACACTTAATTTGAGCTGATCGGAGCTTCCATGCGTTATCTACAGCCATCAAGAGCCAATCAGTGTCAATTTGATAAGGAAGTGCCAGCCCTCTTCTTTTGTTTACAGATTTAGCCAATAGCAACCGATTCTCCCGATGACTGGCGTATCGCGTAGCCAATGAATGGCTGAACAGTTTGATACGTCATTTCATATGTTTTTGTTTTATAAATGTTATTTCTTTTCAAAATGATATTTATTATATTCAAGTTCAGAAGAAAGTACAAAATAACCACAAAACTATTACAAGTTTTTTTTGTTTATACTTCATTTACTATGTCATTACTACAGGAATATGGGTATATAATAGTTATTTATGAGCAATACAAATAAGATTTTATTAATAAATATTATAATAAAAGCGTACACATTTATAAAAACAGCTGTAAAATGGTCAAACCTTGCTTTAACTAAAAGCAACCTCCCCTCGATGAAATGCTCGACCTCCAGCGAGACTGGAGTAAAACACTTGGAGAAGTGTTGTGGCTTAAAATGACTTCCCCTTCCCACTCTCTCCTCCAGTCTGTCTCATTAAAACTGTCGCTGTGCATTTCTTGTAAAAAAAGTACATCAACATGTTTCATTTTAGCGGTTTCATATATTTGTCCTCTTTTATTTTAAACTCTGGCTCCGTTCACATTCAAAACACCCACTCTAAAAGTATCCATCACTAACGAGATGTTAAAAGCAAAAAAACAAACAACTAAATTAATTAAAACACACATCATCAATGTTTATTTGTTTTTTTACTTTTAACACAAGTTTCTTTAATATAAAAACCTCCTGGTCAGTGAGGCCAGACTCCTCTCTTTGACTCATATGGAGTCTGGCTGAGGAAATTAAAACTTTTAAATCTGGAAAGTAATCCTCCACCTTTATACCATGTTGGTTTTTTGTTTGTAGGAGGAAAACTTTTAACATTTCAGCCGTACACATTTTTTTTTTCTGGCTGTCTGACACATTCTTCCTCACTAAGACTCTCGTCCGTCTGTCCCTGCCTTCTCACAGTCAGTCCCTCTTATCCAACTTTACTGTTTTTCGCATCACTGGATGCTTTCTTTGACTTATTTCTCCTTCGTTTGGTAGCAAGTCTTTGCTGTGCTGTCTCCAGTGCTGCTGCTGCCTCTTCCTCCTCCATCTGCGCTTCCTCTACCTGCTCACTCCATTTAACCCTTTCTTTGTCTGCCATCTTTACCTGCACCTCTCCTGCCTCCTCTACCTTCTCTCCTCCCAAACCACCTGCCTCCTCTGCCTGCACCTCTCCTGCCTCCTTTACCTTCTCTCTTCCCAAACCGCCTGTCTTCTCTACCTGCACCTCTTCTCCCTCCTTTTTTTTCCGACCTCACTTCCTCCTACTACAACTAGAATATCTTGGTAATTTTTCTCCCCATTATTTTTCTCCACACCACTTAAATTAACACCACACACCAGATCAGACACAGCCGAAGCGGCCGGCGGAGATCCCCTCCAGGACCAGACGGAGCTGGATCCCTACGCCTCGGACAGGCTCTTGCGGTGTGTCCCTCCTCCCCGCAACCAAGACATTTCATACCCGATGAGGTGGCAAAAAATCACGTAGTCATAATCATCCACTTTAACATGGAAGCGGAGGTTGAGCTTCACATCCCGGTTATTAAGAATCATATACAGCTGTCTATGGTGAGACACTACATGTTTAATTAACTGAGACTTACATCCAGACAGAATCTTTTTAACCGGGGAAACAACTTTCCCGTGTCTGGACAGCTCTCTGCTGAGAAAGTCATCAGTTATAAGCGAAGGGACATTAGAAATAACAACTTTGGTTGCGGGTTGAGTGAGTGGCAGTACCTGCACAAACATCTCGTTCACCACGATACCTGTCTCGATGACGAGGAGCACCTTCTCCAGCTGATCCAGTAAAAATGACAACAGCGTCATTCATCCGCGCCAGTGACTTTATGCTTTGTCCAACTTTTTCCCCCACAGCTAAACCTATTTCTTCTACGCTACACGGGAAGCCGGCTGCAATTTTAATGCCATGCTTCCTAGTAATCTTGGTAAATTCTCCATTGACCATGGCGTCAGACGGCGACCGGCGAGACACCGGCAAGAGAAAACCCCACACACACCTCAAACACCACAGCAAAACGCACCGAAAGTCAACTATACCAAACTATCACCAGCAAATTAAGTTAAATTAACACCCATTAACAAAATAATCAAAATACAAGAAATCGAAAAGCCCACGCTCAGCGTCTCACTCGCACACAAACTTGCATGCACAAAGAGAGCGAGAGAGAGAGAGAGAGAGAGAGAGAGAGAGAGAGAGAGAGAGAGAGAGAGAGAAAGAGAGAGAGAGAGAGGGAGAGAGAGAGACAGAGAGAGAGAGAGAGAGACAGAGGGAGAGATACAGTGGGAGACAGAGAGAGAGAGAGAGAGAGAGACGGACAGACAGACAGACAGACAGATAGATAGACAGACAGAGATGAAGAGGATTAGAAGTATGTGAGCTGAATGAACTTGGTGAAAGAAGAATGAGGAAATCCATTCTATCCACCTGGTTTCATCTGATCTGTGTGTGTGTCGTGCAGTATGTAAGGGGATAGTTTGGAGGTCTTCTGTGTGTTTTGTTGATAACTGGGATTTGGAACTCAAACACAAGGATGGCAGATGGTGTGTTGGCTTCTGCTTCCGTGGCTGTGTGTGTGTCAAGTGTGTGAAGTCGTTAGATTGAGTACTGTATGCATGTGTGTTGGTGTGTCCTTACTCAAACTCAGTGTCAGACACGACAGTGGTCCCTGAAGGTACCACTGCTCTCTGTGGTCAGAGCCAGGGCTGATCCCAGGTCAGCTGCGGCATGACCTCAGGCCCATCTGCCATTATGATGACAGATGTGTCAGAGACTGGCTTCAGATCTGTGCCTGCACCCACAATCCCCAGTTTGTCTCCCCCGCAGACTGCCAGCCATTTAGTTGGGCTCTTCGAATCCTAAATGTGTTTGGAAACACACTGAATCAAATGTGTTTTCTCCTCTGGACCTACAGTAGGTTGTAGTAGGAGTAGGATGCACCAAACCATATGGTATAGAGGGGTCTGATCTTCCATGGGCAGAAAAACTGTTACTGTCGAAAGTTTACCCATACCTGACTCTGCTGTGTCAGACAAATGTGTGTGTGTGTGTGTGTGTGTGTGTGTATGTATGTGTGTGTGTGTGTATGTATGTGTGTGTGTGTGTGTGTGTGTGTGTGTGTGTGTGTGTGTGATAATACAAATGAAATAAAATATAATATGAAACTCTGAAAAAGTATTAAACTTTTAAACAAATAATAAAAGCTAAAAAGGGATGACTTGGTATTTGTCTGTAAGTATTTTGTACAAAAAAACTATTCATTATTGTTCAATCACGTCTAAAGACAAAAGTGTTTGCAGCTGCTCCGGGTGACCAATGGGACAATAAATAGCGCTTAATGTCCGACAGATTCACCTCAATCATTCATGTTGTTCTTATAAATAATGACCCACCCGCCATACATACACACCTTTGCACACATGGCAAATTGCTGCAAAAAGTTGCTGTGATTGTCGGGTAGTCTGCTTCGAAAAGTTACCAAAATGTGCACAGCCCCCCTGTTGTGACACTGAATGGTGTGGGGGGGGAGGTTTCAGACACCATATAATCACAATGTTGCATGTTGTCATTCACCAGCCATCTCTCATTTCTTGAGAAGCTCTCCAAAGGAATGCTTTAAAAATGAACAAAAATAACACTACAAAACATATGACTCATTGTTTCAGCCTGTTTTCTTTTTCAAAATAATTTTTATCACGAAGTCCGCAAAGCTTCATCCACTGATGAAGGCCCTAGATATTGCTTAAAGCTCAGAAAAACCAAGCTGGTAAAAAAATATTTTTCAAGCTGCTATTTCAAAGGCAAGAGGTAAAAATAAAATGACTATTATATTATTATTGTATATTATTATGTGAACAAGACTAAAAGCTGTAAGTATTGAGGACAACGAAAGGCTGTTCATTACACCCGTCAAAACATTTTGGATAGGCATAAGCAAATGTGATGCTCATGGAGCTTTACAAGTAGTGGGGGCTGCGCTAGCAAAAGATCAGGGGGTCATTCAGGGTTTAAATTCCGAAGATCATGATTGTCCTTGAAGCTAATGGTGCTAACAGCAACAGTGCTGACATAGCGAAGAGTGGAGGGTGGGTGCTACGCTGTCATCCAACACCGTGGGTTGGTACGGCGTTATCAGCGGTAACCGCCGTATGAGCGCAGCGCAGTGCGACGGCCATTAGCTAGCTACACACAGGGGCTCACATGCACGAACATGCACACGCAGCTGGCCCACCTATGTATACAAAGCACAGAGAAGCTGGGAGAGAGACTTCATTCTCTTCTCAGATAGACATCACTCCCCTATATCTTTTAATAAAGAATTGTTCGCTGCTATATTAATGCTCTGAATATTACAATGTAAACCTTTAGCCAGTCAGCTTTCTCTTTTTGAATAACTACATTTATGTAGTTGAGTGGAGTAGAGAACAGAGACCTCTGCAACCTTTCACACATTATCCATTATTTTGCTCTTTGATCACAATTACACTAATTATGGCTCCTCTATTACCTCAGTTTTCATAGACAAGGAACTGAAATAAAAGAGAATGTAGAGGCTTAGTGATTCAGAGCCTCTGAGTGTCTTCGAAATGTGATTAGAAATTTGCAGGTGACACTGACTTTGTAAAAATGACTCTGGTTCACTTTGGACGGAGTAGAGTGCTGGGTTTCTGGCATAAAGCTGCAGAGAGGGGAACCAAAACTCAGCTCACATCGTTGATTTTCTGCAAACTGCTCCACATGCTCTTGCTCCCACAATTTTCTTTTATTAATAGATTGATTGACCTACTCTGGTGCTGCAGAACTAATTTCACCAATATGATGAAGTTCTTGCTCTGTTAAAAGGTCACTCAGACTCCAATTATTGGTTTTCAACTTAAGCTTTTACTAAGGAAGCACAGACTAGGGAGCCAAAGTCCTTGCTGTGACCCTTATATGTCCTTTAATAACAGGCTGCAAACAAAGTCTGTCTTCACTCTGCCCCTGTCCCGCTCTCCGGGATGAGCAACAACAGCCAACAGCCATGAATGGGCTTCAATGAAACCTGCTCCACATGGTGTGGCATTGAAGTGGCAATAAACAACTTTCTAACCCCCCACCCCAGTGATAGTATTGTTAGTGACAAAGTCGCAAGACAGCCGGATCACTTTCTCTTTTCCTCAGAGCCTACTACTCGTGAGAAGTTTAGTGACTTATTCAGACATCAGGGAAAATTGTAAATATTGTAATTCAGAGTAATCTGAGTCCACTGCACTTCTGCCAACTACACAGGCTCTCCCCCTCTCCTCTTGCACCGTGCACTAGCAGTCCGACACAACCACAGAGCTTTATGTAAATTAATGAGTGATGACTACACTAGTATATATAATATAACATATAATATATATGCCGACTTTTGGAGCTCGTACTAACTATTTCCTGTGGCTTCAGATTGAAGAAGAACTCATGGCCTGTTGAGTTTATACTTTGGAATTTTAATTTGATTTAACATTACATTAAAATGGTAGTTAAAATTTCAAATGTAAAGGGACAGCGGCTCACCATACTTTATTTTAAAATATTTGAGAATTCTAAAGGAAATGGCTGAATAGACAAACACATTTCTGTAGTAAGTCAAAGGCAACTGTACTCTGCAGGTACCAAAGCTCTCCGGCATTTAATCTTTGCTTTGTCTCTTTGATGCTGAGTTGTTCTCCATAGAGCTCTATTTTCCAGCAAACACTGTGGTCACTACTTTTCCCCTCAGTTCTTTTCCTGGATGTTCAATTTAAGTTTGTGTTTTTATAGATGGCTGCCTTTCTTTGTCTGTTCATTCGGCTGTGGTTGCCATCACTTCTCATTCTACCCAAGCTACTCTACTCTCTACTCTCCTCTCTTTGTTCCAAATAAACTCCAAATATGAAACGCACCACAGTGGTGGAGATACTTTCCCAGAGAAACACCACAGCAAGCACTGAGTCTTTCTGTGGCAAATATAAGAAGAGGATTTGTGTACAGAGTGACGGATAAGAGCTGATAACAGCCAGTATATTGTGACCAGGTAAGCCAGTGAGACTGTGCAGTTGCAATAATAGAAGTGGAATTACATTGTGGATTAGCTGCAGTAGTGCTTTGTGTCATGAACTAATCCAGCAGGTTTCATATTAAATCCAACCCTGTGGCTTAGCATGTAAGATACACTGTAGAGGCCTCGAGGAGCTGGCGCTGTGTGTTTATGTTAATGATATTACATAGGTGAAGTAGCCTCAGGTGATGTTGTGCTGACCTCTGTATCATTGCCATAGGCTATCCACTGATTGATTTGTTCACATGTTTATTTGTCTTGTCCTTCACACATAGTATATCACAGTCGGAGAGAATCATGGTGACACTTGGGGGAATTCTATATAATTTCCTATTTTCAGAATTAAACTGACCCAAAGAGGGTGCTACAATTACTGAATCAAAACAGATAGCATATTACTAGTATCAGTATGTATTTTAGGGACATGTCTAAAATAAAAAACGAGTTTTCAGACTGAACACTCAGTAAATTCTGACTTTGTATTATTTGTGAGATGGTTTTTTGCAGTCTGTTTTAAATTGCTAATGTACCAGCTGTACAGACTTTAGCTGTAAAGGTGTGAGTCCAAGTGAAGCATCACATTCCGCTCAAAACCTGGAACACTTGGTCAGAAACGTGACCTGTGGTAGCTGGATCGAGTGAATGTTAAAAAAACATGCTCAGTCTGAATTCTCCTCTTCTTCGAAGCAGCTCTCCAGACTCTTCTGTGTATTGACAAAGTGCTGGTGTGCAGCAGATGGCATACTGTATGTTTATTGTTTTCAGTGGGAAAACAATGATAAACTCTCCAGCACTGATGGAGAGGGCTGCTTGCTGCCTGCAGACACAGTGTGGCAACGCAAGTTTTATCTTCCCTGCTGCCGTCTACTGATGACAAACAGGTTTTGGAAATTCTACCAAAATGGAGGCACGTACATTTATTTATCAACATGTACTGCTTGTTCTTTTCCAGTGAAGATACATTACTGAAGAGCTGTTTGACTCTGACTGAACATTTTGGAGTCTGGGAGCAGAAAGGCTTACTGCCAAAGTTAGGTTTAGCTAAAGAAATCTCACTTCCGTGCTTGGCCCTCATTCTAGTCAGCCTGGCCCTCTGGCTTGGCAACATGCACACTGTGGCCTGGAACACCTCTTGATGAACTCCTAAAGGGGCCTACAACTACAATTACTATGCAACAAAAGCACTGGCTACCATATTCATTTCGGACTTAGAGGACCCGTCTTAGAGCACTCCAGCTAAAAAAGCAGAGTAGTATGGGAAAGGAAAGTTCTAAACTCTAGTTGGCCACTGTAGCATTCATTTGCTTCTTATTTCACCAGCATTGAGATGGAGTAGGAAATCATAGAATGTAAAACCTTATCTGAATTTATAGTGACATTTGTAATAATGCAAATTACTGTCCTTACTCTTCAGTGGGTTATTTTGTGTTTCACTCCAATTGTCTACATAAGAATGGTACATTTATAAAAAATCATATATTGTTTGATATAGCTCAGTAAAGGCCGACAGACAGCAGGGTTTTTGATGAGGTATTAGGCTGTCTGGAGCACTGACAGAGACAGTCATTCGTCTGTGTAGCGTAGAATAAAGCTGTTTTGATTAGTGTCACAATATAGAAATATAAAGTATTACATGATCTTTTGATGAAAAATATCCATCAATGAATACAATATTTCGATTTAGATAGATTTATCCATTACCTAGTTTCTTATTTTGTCATTTCTGTGTTTGAAATTAATATAATGTAATATAGGCAAAAAACATTCTTTTAATGAGGATTTACAGTATCTATCAATCAACACTCATGAACCTTATCATATTGAACTACATTGTGCTATGGGGTACTTCTTTTGTATGTTAGTGTCTTTTTCGTTTCACAAAATGATTTCAGAAATGTATGAAGACTAAAATGCATATTTCACTCAATCTACCATCCCAACAAATATTTGTTGCATATGGTACTCAAGTTAGTTTTTTAGGCAAGGGGACAAGAGTAAAATGGGTTTATATTTCAAGTTTTCTAATTAATGTACTTAATTGAATGTAGGCTAACAACTTTTCTATATGAACTGGGTTTGTTATTTTATAACAGATGGAACAGACGACCGATGTGTCTTTTTATAAGTTTATTTGGAAAATTAAAAAAGTTAAATAGAAAATGTGCAAACAGCTGGCTGTACCGTGAGGCTAGCACGGTGCTTTTCTGTTTCATATGCTACTTTGTCCCTGTCTTAATGTCTTCCTCACCGCGTAGCTCCTGCACCTTGAAGTCTTGCCACATATCAATGTTGTTTAAATTGTCATTCCCCTTCAAAGTAGCTGAAAACGTTGTTGCTTCCACTGCCATCTTTCTTCATGAGTGGAGTTTTCTTGTTATCTTTGATAATTTGTTGTGTGTGTACTACTGGCAGACATTATGTGTGTGACTTGAGCTGGTCATGACCCCACAGGAACATTTGTTTTAAAGGGAAACATGCAGTGTCTCCTGTGCAGCAGAGATGAACATGTTTGTAGAAGTTTGATGATGTGACACTGACATGAAACAGGATAGCCTCTGGTCAGAGAGCGCTTAGTCTGATGTGTGGACAAAGTGAGTTGTGGCGGAGTGTCGGGCTGCGGCGCTCCACAAAGGCTGTTTGTTCAACCAACAATGTTTTATGTATGTGGTTAGTCTTTCATCAGCACACTCAGTATTCAATTTACATACTGTCTACTGATCCGGCACTGAATGTTAAGCTGTTTATGCTTTCTCAGCCACTTTATTCTGACACCGAGATGTGTGTGTGGAAGTCTATGCGAGTATGTATGTGTGTGTCTTAGACAGATTGCTTTGCCCCCTCCGCCCCCTCCCCTGTGGTTGTGCAGTATTGTGTTCTGGTAGTAATGATGGGTTCTGTGCCTCCCAGTCTCCCTCCCAGCAGGACACACACATAAAAGGGTCCTTCTCAGTGCAGCCATGCGCGCGTGTGTATGTGTTGTTTTTTGCAATTGTGTGTGTGTGTGTGTGTGTGTGCATATGTGCCCATCTTTGTGTGATTCTAAGAACATCATTTTTGGCGGTGCATGCTGATTGTGCCTCATACTGTGCGCGTGTCCAACCCATCAAGGTTCACATTGGTAGGCTTGCTCTCTGTCTCTGCCTCTATCGCTCTCACCTCTCCTTTGCTCCCACCTCTCCCTTTTTCCATTCATCTTTCCGTTCCCCTATTTCTCCTCCCCGTAAGACATTTCTGCTGTCCTCATACAACTTCTCTGCAATTTCCTATGTGTATGAGCTATTGGATTTTACCAGGGGAGCCTCTCCTTTTTGCTATTGCAAATCGAAGCAACCACACTTCAAAAAACAACAGTACCTCTTGGAGAAACTTTGGGTTCCACACAATCCAAACACTGTCAGTAATAAATGAAAACTAGCTGAGGACTTCATCCACACCCAAATGTTGAAAAAAGAATGAAAATGGGATGTTCCTCATTGAAAGTTGGAAAGTGGAATCAACTTTGTCCGTGACTATCGGCATGACGTCTAGCCCACAGTGTTCTCTGACCCTTTTAGGGCGCTTTCACACCTTGGATTCACTCCAAGGTGTGAAAGCGCCTGATGTGGACCAACAACTACAGCGAGAATGCTTGAAAAGGAGGTTCTCGGAATGCTTACAATCAAACTCTGGTGTTGGTCGTTTGTGATGTGAAATCAAAATCGACTAAATACATAAATTATAGAAAAATCATTGAAAATAAACAAATAGGGTGCGGTAAAGTACAATAAGTACCCCTAACCTGCTGTCAATCACTACAACTGTCCAATGAATGATCTGCCTGTCAGTCCATGTGACTTGTTTCCTCTTTGTAATAAGTTAGTGTGAACATGAAGGGTTTTGTAGAGTGTAAGATCTTTTGATTTATATTAAAAAGGACCAACATCACTGCCTTGACATGACAATATGGAACAATAAAACATGCTGATCACACAAAAGTCATTGAGGGACTTAGAAGAAATGACTGCAGCCACTGCACCCAAAATGCCACAGAACAGAGCTGTTCCTGAGGTTACTTCCTTGTAAAGTCCTTTGTCAGCAACGCTATTAAACCATGAACCCCATTTGCTATGTAGCCACAATGTCCTAACACAAATAAATTAATACACCTATCAAAATCAGGAGTGGATATAGATATATTCTTTCCTCAACCAAAAAGTAAATCTTCCAGTGAAACTAAATTGAGACAACTTTGGCAGTCTGTGTTTGTTTGCTCCAAACAGCCACTGCACAGACTGTACAGGCATTAGCTGTAGCTAGCTAGCGCAACATACTTGCTGACTGTGTGTGTTTGTGTGACATTTTAGGCTTTGACTAGTCTTAGAACTCTCCAGAAACTTATTTTTCCCCAGTCTCTCTCATTTCGAATCTATGTTTATGGAGTAGCTTCATAAAGTGCATCATCATCTGTCTGAACACACCTTTGCACTATGTTCTAATATTTACCCTGATCCAATCATTGACATGTGGCCACAAAGAGTTACAAAGGCTCACTTAATGTAATGATAGAAAAAGTTACAGGAAAATATTATGGACATGCACGTCATTACCAAGATTTTTCTCACAGAAACATACTATGATAGTAGGATTTGATGTTGACTATACCTGACTCAACGCACAGTCTTGGCTCTGGAACCGTACTCCTGGATAGGGGTTGGACTCTATTCTTCTCCGGAGTTGCCCAAGGTGTGAGTCGTTGTGCGGGTGTGGGGATACTCAAAAGCCCCCGGCTGAGCGCCGCTACGTTGGAGTTCACCCCAGTGGAAGAGAGGGTCGCCTCCCTACGCCTTCGGGTTATGGGGGGGGAAACTCTGACTGTTGTTTGTGCCTATGCCCCAAACCGCAGTTTGAAGTATTCGGCCTTCTTGGAGACCCTGAATAGAGCCCTGCAGGGGGCTCCAGTAGGGGACTCCGTAGTCTTGCTGGGAGATTTTAACGCGCACGTGGGAAACGATGGAGACACCTGGAGAGGCGTGATTGGAGGAACGGCCTACCTGATCTAAACCCGAACGGTCGTTTGTTGTTAGACTTCTGTACTAGTCATGGAATGGCCATAACAAACATCATGTTCGAACATAAGGATGCTCATAAGTGTACTTGGTACCAGAGCACCCAAGGCCAAAGGTCAATAATCGATTTTGTGATCGTATCATCTGATCTGAGGCCGCATGTTTTGGACACTCGGGTGAAGAGAGGGGCGGAGCTGTCAACTGATCACCATCAGGTGGTGAATTGGATCAAAGGGTGGGGGAAGACTCTGGACAGACCTGGTAAGCCCTAACGGGTAGTGCTGGTGAACTGGGAACGTCTGGAGGAAGACCCTGTCCGGGAGATCTTCAACTCACACCTCCGGCGGAGCTTTTCAGACATCCCTGTGGAGGTTGGGGGAATTGAACCTGAGTGGGCGATGTTCAAAACCTCTATTGCTGAAGCTGTGGTGAGGAGCTGTGGTCTCAAGGTCTTAGGTGCCTCAAGGGGCGGTAACCCTCGAACACTGTGGTGGACCCCGGTGGTCAGGGAAGCCGTTCGACTGAAGAAGGAGTCCTTCCGAGTTATGTTATCCGGGAGGACTCTGGAAACAGTTGCAGGGTACCGACGGACTTGAAGGAAGGCAGCCTATGCCGTGGCAGAGACAAAGCAGCGGGTGTGGGAGAAGTTTGGAGAAGCTATGGAGAAGGAGTTTCGGTCGGCACCAAGGTGCTTCTGGAAAACCGTCCGGAACCTCAGGAGGGGGAAGCGGGGAACCATCCAAGCTGTGTACAGCAAGGGTGGGACCCTGCTGACTTCGACTGAGAAGGTTATCTTGTGGTGGAAGGAGGACTTTGAGGAACTCCTGAATCCAACTAACATGCCCTCTATGGTAGAGGCAGAGCTGGAAGCTTATGGGGGATCATCATCAATTTCCCTGTTGGAAGTCACTGAGGTAGTCAAACAACTCCACAGTGGCAAAGCCGCAGGGGTTGATGAGATCCGTCCAGAAATGCTGAAGGCTTTGGGTGTTGAGGGGCTGTCTTGGTTGACACGCCTCGTCAACATTGCGTGGCAGACCGGGATGGTGGTGCCCCTATTCAAAAAGGGGGATCAGACAGTGTGTGCCAACTACAGGGGTATCACACTTCTCAGCCTCCCTGGTAAAGTTTTCTCTAAGGTGCTGGAAAGGAGGGTTCGCCCAACCGGTCTACATCTGTTTTGTGGATCTGGAGAAGGCGTATGACCGAGTCCCCCGGGTGATACTGTGGGAGGTGCTGTAGGAGTATGGGGTGAGGGGGTCACTTCTGAGGGCCATCCAATCCCTGTACGCCCAAAGCGAGAGTTGTGTCCGGATACTCGGCAGTAAGTCGGACTCGTTCCCAGTGAATGTTGGCCTCCGCCAGGGCTGCGCTTTATCACCAATCCTGTTTGTAATTTTCATGGACAGGATATCGAGGCGTAGTCGTGGAGGAGAGGGGTTGCAGTTCGGTGGCCTGAGGATCTCATCGCTGCTCTTTGCAGATGATGTGGTCCTGATGGCGTCATCGGTCTGTGACCTTCAGGAGTCACTGGATCGGTTTGCAGCCGAGTGTGAAGGTTGGGATGAGGATCAGCACCTTAAAATCTGAGGCCATGGCTCTCAGCAGGAAACCGGTGGATTGCCTACTCCGAGTATGGAATGAGATCTTACCCCAGGTGAAGGAGTTCAAGTACCTTGTGGTCTTGTTTGCGACCCCGGATAAGCGGTAGACAATGGATGGATGGATAAAGGCCTGGTCACATCAGCACTTAAACTGGCAACATTTCACCAGAAACTAATAATAGAATTGGCACAATTATTGTCCCGTTAGTAACCAAGCTAAACTAACAAACTAATGAGTTTGTTTATTGACCATTAGCAAGATTTTTAGCTCCGAGAGCTTTATATTCCCTCTTTAATAACTTTTTATTCAATAAAATGATGTACAATGGTGAACAAAATGCCAGGCCGGAGTAAACGACACAGAAGAGACAAAAGAGAGAGTCTCCTGAACAACTACCCAGTTACAGCAGTTTATCAAATAGCCCTGTGAATAACGTCACTACGTCACCAAGCTTCTATAACTGCATATTTCACAAAGACGCACAGATTATTCTCTCTATACTGTCATGTCGAAAAGTTGGTAAATTATTACAACATTACTTGTTGCCTTACCTCTTAATCTTTCAACATGTTTCTCTTTTGTCATCTCTTAGGTGTGTTGCCATCCTCAGCATCCATCTTTCCTTTCCCTACCATCCCAACTGACTGTGTTGAAGCTCATCGAGTGTGCTCCGCCGACCCCCGGTGCGAGGCGTTGTACAGGGGCTTGGAGCTGTGTGCGGCCGACGCAGCGGTATCCCCGCTCGGGGAACAGGCGGCTGCTGAGTGCCTGGAGAGGCAGGACGCTCTGCTCGCTAAACACCCCGCTCTCTTGGTCTGCAAGTGCCAGCGTGGCTACCGCAAGGAGGAACAGTGTCTCCGCATATACTGGAGGGTTCGGCTGCTGCCAGGTCAGTTAGGCCTGTCCTGGGTCAGTGTGTAAAAGCATGTTGTCATGTGTAAAGCTTGGTCTCCCTCTATCCATTTATTATCTTCCAGCTTATCAAGTTCAAGGTCTTGGGGGGCTAAAGCCAATGCAACAAGATATTTGATGAGAGGTGAGGTACACGAGCTGATGTGCACCTTGTGTGGTAGGCTCTGACTTTGTGTGAATGAGTCAATGCTGACATGACTTAGTGCTTTATGTTTAGTTTTCCTGACCTGCCCGTATATATATATATATATATATATACACACACACACATACTGTAAGGTTCGAACTGAACCCAAAAGCACAACACAGAGACAGGCAGAATACAATATAGTTCAGTTTACTCAGCAATCCAGGGTCAAAACGGGCAGGTCAGGAAAACTAAACAGGTAAACTAGACGATCGCTGGAGAGCTTGGCAGGAAAACACAAGACAATCTGGCAGGGAACAAGTGGGAGAGACCTGGTATATATCCTCTGAGAGAAATAATGAGGGAATGAGAAGCAGGTGAGGAGATGGGCTGTGGAAACCAGGTGAGGGGAATAAGTTGATTGCAGGCAGTGAGGATGAACCAGGATCTGAAATGATAAGAGAATTACTGACAAGGTAAAACCAAATGAAAACAAACTAATAGTGGGTGGAACGCATGACACATACACGAGTATGCCCTTTGTCACACAGACAAAAACTGTATGAAAATATGTATGTGAGAATAACAATTGAGATGTATACACACACACACAACAATAACAAAAAAGATTTTTCCTTCAAATATGTATTTCACAATTGGAATTGGAATAGGTGGCGCCCTAGCGACCTTAATGGACCACACACCACTGATGCAAGCCTTGTCCTTGAAATCTCTTAAGGATATTTAAAGTTTGTCTCCCATCATTTTAAATTAGTCTCACGCCTCTAGTACATAACAGAAAACAATATCCACACGTATACTGGGGAGCATCAGACCGCACTGCAATTTACACATACAGACAGACAACCAGAGAAACATCCTGGAGTAGTATACCAATCTGTTATCATGAAACCCATTAGTGTACATTTATTACATAACCATCATCTTAACACTTTTACACAAACCTGGTTAATTTCTAACCATAGAACGTGTCATAATATCAAACCAGCCTCATGTAGAAGTGAGGTCCAGTCAAAAAGACTGAACATTTCCACACACTCACACAATAAGAGAAGCGATGTGTGCATCAGTAAGTGAGCTAACACTAGCCAGCGGACTCCTCCCCTGTGGCCTATTAGTCAGCGGAGCATTAGTGTAATTACACACTCTTCAGTTCCTAACGCTGCTAGGCTGCTCTAGCGTGTCATTACCATAAATATATAGCCTAGAATAGGATTTACATACATAAACACTTTACATGCTATTACATTCTTGATTGAGTTTGAACTTTTGAGTGTGTTTGAATAATTTGTAGCAACAAACAGCTCGTCCACTAGTCAATCAAGGCTCTGCTTATGGGTTCACAATCGTACAAAAGCTGTCTTCAGAAACATGAGCTCAATGTGACTTTGGGTTTTGCCCAGCTATCTTCCTTACCTCATCCTTATGTTGGCCATGTTCATGCGGTTAAAGGTAATTGTAAACGGTAGACCTTCAGTTAGTGGTAAGCTCGAATTCAGCCGTCACAAACGTTGTGTTGCTGCCGTTACACAGGTTAGACCCAGCGGCCCCCAGTCTGATGTGAATTCCGGGGGAAGGGGTTTGTGCCGGCTGAATTCCAGTTGCTGCAGTCAGGGAGGACGAGGACGAGACAAAGGTGCTTGTTTTTGCCACTTGCCACTTTGCCACAGATTTAGTCCAATAAACAAACTAACAAAGTGTACATGGAGCGTACGGCCCCTGGTTAGTGGCACAGTAAACACATAGAGGGCTAATGTAAACTACAGGCCGACCACACACGTTCTTGTCTACCCAGAGATTATATATTATAGTAACGTTATTTAGACCGGCGCTCAGAGTTCAGTTTGGTCGAAAAGAAACTAATAGTAGGTTCTTTATATTATTTTATAACTGATGACTGTAGACTGTATGGACCAGTAGTATTTATTTGGAGCAGGTGGCCAGGCATTACACATTACTCCTTTAAATGACAGAGGGACTGAAGTATTGAATGACACAGGTTATTTTTAAGATGTTGTGTTGCTTGGCTATAAAGCCCTCTATAATAAAAAACAAAGATTATATTGAAAGAGCAAACATTGATATTACTCTTATTGATATTTATCTTGTCATCTCATTCTCTGAAAGAGAGGGAATAAGTGTATTTCCCAAAATGTTGAACTACTTCTTTATATGATAAATTAAACAAACTGAAGGCCCCCTTCTCCCTGTTAACACCACATACATAATCTAGATTAATTACATAGCCTACCTGAACAACTAGTGGCTCTTTACAATGTGATGTGCTGCAGAGTGACTGATCTTAGAGCCGCTAGAGACTTGACATGTTGAATACTGGCTGAGAAACACAAACATGGTCCTCTTTATCTCCATCAACTTTGAGCACTGCAATTATATTTGGCTTTATTTTACCCAAATTTACCCAGCTCTGTCTTTGAAATGGAAGAATCAATGTAAGCAGTCAGGGTAGGCTGAGCCAGTTGGGCTCCTAATGTCTTTGGTGATCCCCTCACTCTTCATCTCAACACCTATTGGATGGATTGCCATGACATATGGTGGTACAGCATGAATCCTAATTACTAGAGATTCAGAGACTCAAAGCGGTGGTTTTACCTCAGGGACTCCTCTGCACTGCAGGGGAGGCATTTGTTCTTCTAATCAGCTTTTGTAAAGTAAATGTCAACGCAATGCAGTGAACTGTCAGAAAATACACTGACAACTTAATTTAGACATAGAATAGAAGACTTCACAGAGACGCCTACGCAGAGCAGCAGGATGCTCAGGCCAGTTTAACCGGCTTTCATGTTATCAATCATTTATAATGTTGGGTGATGTGAACATTCTGTACATATTGATGTTGTAGATGACTCATGTTTACACCCATGATCTTCTTATCATGGACGATTTTACACCACTGTTATAACTCTTTCCTGTATCACCATCTAAAGTCCACCATCTGGACTGCATTTATGTAGCCAATCTTTGGATCACTCAAAGCGCTTTACAACACATGTCAGATTCAATTGGGTTCAGTCAAAACGTACATGAACCAACCCACTGTTTAAACCACACTCTGGACCTTGTTCTGGGATATGGTGTTGAAATTGAAAGTTTATCAGTGTGTCCACATAATCCTCTTTTATCAGACCATTTTTTAATAACTTTTGAAGTCCTGTTACTGGACTACAAGCCAGTAGGCAAAGTATCCTACGCTCGATGTTTATCTGAAAGTGCTGTGACTAAATTTAAGGAAGTGATTCCATTTTTTCCATTCCGTTTTTTATTTATAAAAAACTATGAATCAGTATCTATTTCCACAAATGGATATATATTATATTATATTAACTCTATTTTAACATTGTCAATATGTGTGTGATCCTTTTCTCCAGGAGAGGATGAGTTGGAAATATCTCCCTATGACGACACACTGATGGATACTCGCATGGCCTCCTTAGTGGCAGGTAAAGCCCACTCTGACTCACTCACAGTCTTTTGACTATGTGAAGAGGTAGTTTTGATTGGCGTCCATCACTTGTAGTCGTCCATCACTTGTAGTCATACAAGTATGCCAGTGAAGCAGCTCAGTGAATCAGTAAGCCTCAGACATATTAACCAATATGTATCAATAACGACATAGTAACTAGTGACCAGCTGAGGAAACTCACTTTGTTCTGTCTCAGCACCTTTTTACACCTTTGCAATTTGTCCTTGTACATTCATATCCAGAGGATGATTCCTATTGATTGTTGTGAACACTTGATCTTTCTTCAACCATCACTCAACTTCCCTTTGACCAGTGCTTCTTACCATATGAGCTATCTTGACAAATGTTTCTATACTTTTTTTTTTCTTAAATTTTGCTCTGGATATTAATAGACTCAAGAGGATGAATCAATCTTGTGAAAGACAATCCCCTCTACCATATGGCAAAAGGTTATTTGACCACATGGTGATCCTTTAGTCAAAATTTGACCATTTGGTTCTTTCTTGGCCTTTTGTTTTTAAGGTAGCCATACATTTTACTTAGTATAAACCCACTGTCCTTCACCACTACTCTCAGGACAAAGTCAACGCTACATGTTTGCCCCAATCCTTTTAAGGTTTCCCAAAATAGCAGGTGTCTGAGTTCAGAACTAGGACTAATTTAATTTTGTCACCTCAATTTCTAACTAATTTTCCTTCAGATGCTCTTCTTCTGGTATTCCTACTGTTACCCACTCTGCAAATGGGAAATTATGTAGTTTCAACACCATTCTTTAGTTTATTCACCTTTATTTTAGATTTTATTTATTTTGTTTTATTTTGCGGTCTAAGTTTGTAAGTTAATTGTCTCTAATCTTGTTTGGCTTCAGAGTAATTAATGTGGAGGCTACAGAAACTAATAAAGTGAGAGGCTAAAGTTTTTAAGAAAATCTAAATTGAAACATTTCTCAGTCCCACCATTTTCACTCCGACCACACAAACACTTAAAAAAACACGTTCATTTCTCTTGCTATTATAAAAATGTACTTCTCAAAATTCAGTACATACAACAAAATGTAAACTCAAGAAGTAAATGTGTTAGTAAACATAATAAATAATAATAATAAGTAAACTTACTAATAGTTATATTTTATTAGTTATACTTATATTTTCTATATTCATTTTCTTGTATTTATTTCTTATACCTTGTGTTTCCTTGCATACATCATTCAGAGTGGAAGGCAAATTAAGAATTTCGTTGTACAGGGAAACTTGTTTTTAACTGTGTAAATGACAATAAACGCTTTAACTTGATATGAATGGTGATGACATGGTAAAAAAAGCATTGTTGTGCATTGTCACTCACTCTGCCACTGAAACTGATGTTTGATTAGTTTTTGTTACCCTTTAAACACTGTGCACACAGAACATAGAGTAGGACATCCTCTTGCTGCAACACAAATTATAAACGAATCGCTAGATGTACTTTATGAACTCTTATTGAATGAGGCAAATGTACTTCCATTTCCCTCTCCACAACTTTTCTGCAAACAGGGGTATTTTGTGTTTGGCTCATTTGAGTTTTCTTCACCCCCACAGCCTCATCTTTCATGCAACTGGATGGTGAGAACCAGTGCCTGAAGGCAGCACAGGACTGCGGCCTGTACGAGAAGTGTGGTGCTCTGCGATCAGAGTATGTCCTGGCTTGCACCAAGCGGGTTCCCGGGACCAACCGATGCAACCAGCATAAGTGCCATCGAGCCCTGCGACGCTTCCTGGAGCGGGTGCCTGAGGAGTACAGCCTGGGTGTCCTGTTCTGCCCCTGCACCAACACCCTGTGTGGTGAGAGGAGGAGGAAAACCATCGTACCCTCCTGCTCCTACCAGGAGATGGACAGTCTGCAACCTAACTGCCTCCACCAGCAGAGCTCCTGCCGCCAAGATGACCTCTGCAGGTTAGACATGAGGCTCAGACAAATGTATGGGGTTGATGCTGTTTGTTTATTATAATATGTAAAAGGCTACAAAATGACATTTTATGTGACACTTTGATTACATATTAATTGTAGAGTTGATAGCAAGGGTATGTAACATAGCTTGCTTGCATACAGTGCAGTCTATATCTGTGTTTATGTGTGTGAATATATATTTTATAATTATAGCAGTTTCCACAAAGTCATTACTTGCAGCTCAGAGTTGACAAACTGTAAAATTGTACAGGCGGAGTATGGGGGTGCTATAAAAGAATCAGGGAATGTCGTCAATTGTCTTTAAACAATGGTGGTGCTGACTCAATATTAGCTTGTCGATCAGCCACAGTTCTGCCTACTAGTTATAATAATTAACACCTTGAAGCAAAGTAAAATCACAGTGTTAATATCCTGTTATTGGGTCAGACAGATACCAGGGTTAGAGATATTTAATTTGATAACATCATCTAGACACTGAATGTCTTTAACCACACTTGCATGTAGCTAGAGTTTTGGATCAGAGTTGCTAATCCCGAGCCAGAAAATTAATTGTTAATTCGTTGAACTCTATGCAGATGTTGATGTACGTTTTTTTTCTGTGAATGGATTTATCGATTTATATTGCATGTGATGAATTGAATTTCACCAATAAATGCTGGTGTAACCGAGTATTTATGATGATGATGATGATGATGATGATGATGATGATGATGATGATGATGATGATGATTGCTCATTCATTGTATTGTGCCATGGTGGTTTAATTGACCCATGCATGCTGTAATGTGTAATGTATGGGGAAAACACTGATACAGTGAATACAAATTTAAAATCAGCATGAAATAGCAATCTGGTATTTGTCCTCAAAAATACATATAAATCCCCAAGTCTTATGTAATGCAAGTCTTGTGTATATAAATGGGGAAAAGTCTGAAGGAACAGTGAGTACAGAAAAAAGGCTAGATTTACAAGTACTAAATATGTACTTTTTTAAAGAACATTGGTTGAAAACCCTCTGTTCAACCCAGATCTGCATGCACGCCCCAACATACACATCCAAATACCCTGCCCACTTCTTGTGTTTGATGTTGAGTTGTTGTTTGTGTTGTTGCCAGGTCCAGACTGGCTGATTTCCTTAATAACTGCCAGCCATCTCCTCTGACGGCCAGCGGCTGTCTGAAAGACTCAGCAGGCCTGTGCCTCCGAGCCTACGCTGGACTCATCGGTACGGGGTGCAGGGGGGAGGGAGAGGGAAAGTGGGGAGAAGTTGGGAAAGGAGGAATGATGGGAAATAGATGAAATAGAAGGCTGCATTTTATCTCTACCAGGACATAACTTCCAGAAGAGGATGTTTTGTTTTAGATTTTGTTTTCAATACAGAACTCCCTAAAAGGCCTTGCTCATTTGAACTCTAGCGTATATTTCAGCAGTGATTTTGGCTAGGTAACATGAAGTTTTATCTACCAAGTAAAAGTAGTAAAAAATATTGGTAACCAATTTAAAAGTCAAGATATCAAACCATGCAAAGATCAGAAGAGCAAAAGAGGTGTGATAACAACTGATGCTCCACTGAAGACTTCAATATCAAGTATCAATGGAAATAAATCACCAACAATGCTCTAGTTGTTCATCCTTCCTGTTTGTTTAGTCCTTTTCTTCATACTTTTATCAAGTCTGCATTAAAGTACCAATGGGCCCCGGGCTATGAATTTTCAAAGGCCCTGCCCGAAGCAAAATCACGATTCAACTACTACCTTGTCCAGCCCTCACAAACAGCAGCCACGCTTAGTTTGCATAAAAGAATGTGTAAACAACAATCACTCATGACAGTCATATAATCATTGTAAGCCCATAGTGAAACATATGATTAAAAAATAGCATCACCAAAAGGCACAAGCCAGAACACTGTAGGCGAATATCCATCTTTCTCACACATAATGCATAGCATATGCTCGCTTATGCAGCAACAGCTGTTTCTAGTGCTATGTGAGTGAAGAGCTCTGATTAACAAATGTATTCTTTGATTTTCAAACAGCAGCTGCAATGTGGTGTCACTGGACACAACAACCTTCTATCGCTACCAGTAGCCGTAGACTGCTTATGAGACGTTAAGGGAACATCTGTATATTGTAGCGTCTACAACTACCTTAGTGAAAAATATGATTTAAACATACGCAGTGATGGTCTGCATTTAGACTGCCCTTTTCTAGTTGCGACCACTCAAGTCACAAGTCCGCATTCACACTGCTTCCATACAAGGTGCCACATGATCATTAGGAGCGATAAACATTCACTCACACTCACTCACCTTTGGCTATGCCATCTGGAGCAATTTGGGATTCAGTATCTTTCCCCAGGACACTTCAACATGTTGACCAGGAATTGAACCAGTAACCTCTCATTTGGTGCATACATGGAAGCTCATACCATCAGCTGATGTATAAAACTTGTTTCTGTAAGACACATCACATCATGCCCATGGCTGGCGTGAAGAGGTGGACTGAAATGAAGAGAAAAACTATGAAGTTAGGGTTGAACCTAAAATTGGCATGATGAGTAACAGCTACATGGTAGACCCAACAGCAAAAGGAAGTGTTGAATATATTGTACGAAGACTCTCTATAACAAAGTTAATGTGCAAATCTCCAAATATAAGTGGCTGTACAGAATGGAGTGGAGTGGATGGCTGGAAAGGGAGTGTAATGGGTGGAAAGGCAGAAAGAGTGTGATGGACGGAGCCAAGCTAGCTGTTTCCCCCTGCTTTGAGTGTTTATGTTAAGCTAGGCTAACTGACCTGTACTAATGTACAGACATGAGAGTGGTATTGATTTTCTCATCTCTTCCTTTGAAAGAAAGGTCAGTGTGATCCCGCAAATGTTTTTCTTCAAGACATAAAAGTAGGTTGTTTGTGATGTGTGTGTTGCACTCAGCTATAGTTTTTGCTACCTCAGCTTCATCCAGGCTTCAACATATTGTCATAACTTTATGCCCCTAAAAGTTACCAAGATGGCATTGAGCTTCTTGGCAGCTTTGGGTCTGGAAAAGCGCTTTATAAATATAATGTATTATTATTAAAAACCCAACTCCAGGCTTCAAAATGCCCCATCAGCTCGCATACAAGTCACAGAGTTTACATTATGTTTTACTGCAGGCTATGTTTCAGCTCAGTTTGATGTACAATAATAATATTCTGGTTCTGTGTTGTAACATAAAGCAATTTAGCTGATTTCTTCCCAAATTGCTCACAGTAAAATGCAGTGTAGAAGCCAGTAGAGGCTTCCAGGCTTTTTGGCCATGGCCTAATTTGTTTCTGGCGATTGACTTTACATCTTTGAATTACTGTGATAAAGATGTATTAACAGCAAAGTAAAATATGTCGGTTCTTTGACTTATCCAAAGCTCAATTGTAACCCCTCTGACCTGTAGGTACCATCATGTCTCCCAACTACATCAGTAACAGCTCTGCAGACGTGTCGCTGTGGTGTAACTGTGAAGGCAGCGGCAACCAGTGGCAGGATTGTCTGAGACTGCAGAGCGTGTTCACCCATAACACCTGCCTGCGTAAGTCTACACTATACATGTTTCATATATTCTCATATATTGTGTTTGGTCTATGCTTTGAGATCTGATGACTTTGATTTATTTATTTATTGTCTATTGGCCCTTCAAACTGAATTGATTCGGTGATGACATTTTGATGAGATTACAGCAAGTTTGTTATTGTTTTGTTTGCAATATCGGTAGTATTTGCAGTTTTTGACTGCATACTATTTTTTATCCATTTTCCTCAAAGTCCAGCAGATATTAAAACCCTTGTTGCTCAGGCTAAACAAATCCTGATTTCAATCCAAACTGTTATCATAAAGGCTGGGTTACCAACTGAGCAGAGTGGGCAACTGCTCCAGAGCCCCAGACCACCAGAGCTCAAGACCTCCAGAGCCACAGACCACCAGAGCCCCAGACCACCAGAGCCCCAGAGCCACAGACCTCCAGAGCCCAAGACCTCCAGAGCCACAGACCACCAGAGCCCAAGACCTCCAGAGCCACAGAACACCAGAGCACCAGAGCCCCAGACCACCAGAGCCACAGAACACCAGAGCCCAAGACCTCCAGAGCCACAGAACACTGGAGACAGTGCACTGACTGACACTGGTCAATGAGAACATTTCAATTACTTGTGGCTGCCATACAAGGTGCCATCTTACCTCTCTTCAGGAGAGAGTAACATTCACGCACACTCACACACCGTAGGCTATGCCTTCTGGAATTATGGGTTCCATATCTTGTATAATCTAACCACATCCTGACTCCATAAGTAACAATCTCATATCTCAATCTTGAAAAGAAAGAGAATATGAATAATTTCCAAAATGTTGAACAAGACTCATCTTTGCTGTTCAGGATATTCTTATTTTCTTTAAGAAATGTCCTCATGAGTTTTTATACAACCTATTTATCCTAAAAAGGAAATTACTTTTATTATAATGACTATTTCTTATGGTTTCATGGCATATGTTACTGTCCCATGATACCCTGTATGCAGTTTCAGGTGTTTCTTACAACAAAGCACTTTTTTGAGGATTGTCTGGAACATAATCACATTTTAAAGATCTATCAACAATACTGCTAACCATACTGTTTTTTTAAACCCTGGTTTAAATAATGTATTTGAGGACCAGAATTATGAAAACAGAATTAATGTGTCACCATCAAAGATACTCAAAGGGAATAAATGAAAATAACTCTTCGACACAATGTCTGTTGAATCCGTCTGGGTGGTTGGCTCCTGCAACAATATTGACAGCACAAACTCAACTCTACCGCTTTATGTGTCAGCTACATGCTACAGTATTAGCATTCATAAGAGACTTACAGTCTGTATCTGCAGCTTTAGGCTTCTGCAGGGCTCAAGAGGTGTGAGGAGAGGAGCCGTAGGGTAAAGCCCTGCACCTGTCACTCAATCACAGCACCTGTCAATAAGACTGTCAATACACACTGAAGCCTGTATGTCCAAACACTGAAGCCTCGATCGATGCGTCAATGCACTTCCCATAAAGCTCAGTGATTTATCAAGCTGCCAACAGCTCAAACAATAAAACTGACAAATAGATATGTAGGTTCACGCCCACTCAGATGCAGCATCGCAGGACGCAGCCCACTGCGCACACACAATCACACACACGCACGTGTGCACACACACGTACAGAGGCAGTGATGGGCTGTGTTTCCGTGCAGGTAACTCTATCAGTTGGATGGGGAGCCCCGGCTCCCTGCCTGCAGACTTCACCCCCCCTCCTGCTCCCAGACCCTCCCCGCTGGTTCAGCAGGATGAGCTGCTGAGCAACAACCACCTGCCTGAACACAACAACATTGTGAGTACACTTCACATTTTAAATTACCTTTCAGACTTTTATCCCAAGGCTTTTTCTATTATCTTTGATTTGATCTCATCTTGTCACTGTCACACGGTATGTTGTATATTTATTGTATTTGTTTTAACTTCATTGCTTTTGGTTTGTGACAACACAAGATGGAGTTTGCAGATATTCTTTAAACATTTGTAACATCTTTCAAATTTCAAAATGTGCTGATTAAATGTTATTCAAATAATGTACCAAATGTCTCACTATTCTACCTTAGTTATGTAGAAATATAAAGAAAAACAGTTTTCAAATAATAGATTGATTAATTGATTATCAAAAATAAAAAATAAAAAATAAAAAAGGAACAAAAACAATTTGGCCATAGAAGCAGACAACACAGAATCCATGTAATTGTTTTTTGTCGAGTAACTGGTCACAAATTGGAAACTAGAGACATCCATGACGGCCAAATTCGGCCAGGGTTGTAAAGTTGTGGGGCGGGAAGTGGGGGAGGAACCAATGCCCCCTCTACTTTACGCCCCTGGCCCGACTTTTGCACCCTTGCTCAGACCACACCTATATTTGAACTTAACCGACACACCTGCAAAGTTTTTTGATGCCAAATTGTGCCAGGGGTGCCAGGGGTAAAGCTTGAGCACAAAGCCAGGCCAATGGCCCTTTCACCCCCCTTCTTAGGACCACGGCCATCTTTGAACATGACCTTCACTTTGATCTCAACTACACATTTGTGTAGAGTCCTAACTGCATCCTGACTCTATCGTGATGACAAAATCTGCCCATAGACAGACAGACATACCAACAGACAGACAGACATACCAACAGACAGACAGGCAAACATACAGACAGGCAGACACCTGGCACCTGCAACAGTAGGATTCTCCAGGATGTCGCGGTCGGCAACAAGCTTAGTAACTATAGGCTACCGTATAGCCTAAGCAAATACAAACATTTAAAATGTCATAAGGGAAGTTACCAGTTTGGAAGCACAATTGTATTTACATACATTTGTGTACGTTTTGACAGTCGTCGTCCTCGTGAGAACATCAAACCTCTCATCAGTGGTCGTAGAAGACAATAGCTAGTCAGCATTTGATTTGAAGATCAAAGTACCAGCTCTGGGGAAGGAGTTATCAAAGCACTTTGGCAAGCCTCAAAAAAGATTATGCTGAGTGTGAATGATCCATTGCAGTGTTTTAGGACTACTGAGGTCCAGATGATGATAGAGAACGCATGAACAGTTTAGGTATTTCAGAACTAAATACAGATTTAAGATATTCCCCTTTAAACCTAGGGAATGCCTGATTCCGAAATATTATTATATATTATAAATATTATATTTTGAAATATAAAAGTGATTTGCCATCTTAGAGTACTGCGCAATCTCATACCTGCTAACATTGGGTTTCAGAATATGGGAGTTTTTTTTGGTTGTTGCGAGTGTGGGTGGGATGGGGTAATGAATAAATAAGAAAATAGATAAACAAAACGTTATTCAACCTGTCCCTTGCTCAGTCTGTCAAACCCACGTGCATCATTCCTATGCCCAAGAAAACAAGACCTGCCTGCCTGAATGACTACTGCCCAGTGGCACTCACCTCTGTGGTGATGAACTGCTTTGAACCTGTGGTCAAGGATTACCTCTGCTCCTCAATATCCAGCACACTAAACCCACTACAGTTTGCCTACCCTCCCAATCGATTTAGGGAAGATACCATAGCACACATCCCCCACACCACCATATCTCACCGGGACAAGAAAGAGAGCTATGTGAGATTGCTGTTCAGCATTTAACACTACAGTTCTTTCCAGGCTTGTCACAAAGTTCAAAGAACTGTGATTAAAGGGCTCACTGTGCATTTGGTTCCTTGACTTCCTGACAGGCAGACTCCAAGTGAGGCGTTTTAATTCTCCTGCTGTACTTCCTGTACACACGTGACTGTGTAGTCACTTTCAACTCCAGCACCATCATCAAGTTTGCTGACGATACAGCTGTTGTGGGCCTCATCACAGAAAACAATGAAAAGGCCTACCTGAAGTAGAGAACCTGACCCACTGGTGTCAGGACAACAATCTACTCCTGAACGTCAGCAAGACTAAGGAGCTGATAGTTGACTTTGGAAAGAAACAGGAAACGAGCTACGCATCCCTTAATATCAGCGACTCCTTGGTGGAGATGGTGGAAAGCTTCAAGTAACTTAGTGCAACATCCCAGAGGGCCTGAGTAGGATGCTGCATACTGACTCAGTAGTGAGAAAGGCAAGGCAGGGACAGTTTCACCTCAGACACTTGAGGAAATTCCAGTTATCTCCTCAAATACTGAGAAATTCATACTCCACACCAACGAGAGTGGAAACAGAATCGAACAGCACTGCAACACCCTGCAAAGAGTTCTTTGTTCAGGTGAACATACAGTAGGCAGGCTCTGCCCTGCCTAAAGGATATTTACACCAGGTGCTGCAAGAATTATGCTATGAGAATCATTAAGGAACCCAAAACACACAAAGGGAGGTCGTGAAGAAGTACTGGATTCACCAGGCCAGCACTGTGAGGCTCAGGAAGATCTTCTACCCTCAGGCCACTAGGATCCTAAATGAGGTTACTCTTTTAAATGCAAGGAACTACTGTAAAAATGAACTGGAATTTTACCTTATATAATTACATGTGAAAAATACAATTTATGGATTGATTTAAGTATTGACACTGCTTACTGCACTGCGGGTCCATATAAGTGTGGTGCTGATCTGTGCCCGGATCAGTTCAGGACCACCATGACCATCATATAGTGCACACCAAAGTAAAGCAGATGAATAAATAAATAGACATATATTTTAAAATAGAAAGAATTAACAAAAAGATGATGTATTAGATTTATGAAGTGTGTGGCATGTAAATGGAATGTAATCACCACATAAATGTAATCATGGGGTTACTGTTGGTGGTGGGATTTTCATAATTATATTTGTTTTGGAGGTGTTCCAGTGGCCCACTGTGCTTTGTGGATTAGCTGTGTAAGAAATATGTTTCTTTCTTGGATGGTTTTGAGTCTGGACATACTATGGATGTAATGGGTTGTTCTGTGGGAGACAGTTGTCTTGTCCACACCAGGTCACCAAATGGTCAATCTCCCCCCTTTAGGAGGATTTATCCCCACCAGAGGTGAGTCCAATGAGGGTGGTGTCATCCGCAAACTTCAGGAGTTTGACAGAGAGGTGACTGGGGTTGGAGCTAGCGCCTTGAGATTGCTTTTAGCTTTGAAAGGCGCTTTATAAATACAATTATTATTATTATTATTATTATTATTATTATTATTATTATTATTATTATTATTATTATTATTATTATTAGCTGTTGGTGTTCAGGGAGCAGAGCAGAGAGGGGAGAACACAGCTTTGGCTGGTACATGGCATGCTGATCAGCATTGTGCTTCAAAGTGGAGGGATAGAGAGAGAACTAAAAGGCTTTGCGTCTTTATCCAGGGTCGTTTAGGGGGAATTGGATCATGGGGTTGAGATGGGTGTTTCTGGTGAATAGAATGAGCTAATTTTGGTGGTTGAGTTTTATTCTCAACATGTTGGACCAGGTCTATTTTGTTGTGATGCATGTTTGGAGTTTTTTGGCACCCAGTGAAATTGATTTGGAGTTGCAGTAACCGAAGTCATTTGCCAATTGTGAGACATGTCCTATGGTTGGTGGTATAAAGAAGAAAATGAGAAAAGGAAGTGGACTGAGGACTCCACCTTGCGGGACACCGGCTATGGGCGTGATAGGGGTGTAGAGGGAAGTGGAAACAGTGATTTTTTGCTGAAACTGCTTCTGATAGCCTAAGGATGTTATAGGTTGTGGATCTGCAGAGATGGTGCTTTGAAGCAGTTTACCAATGTGACTGAGGTGGCTGATGGGTCTGTTTCGATCTTTGCCTAATTTATGGATCATTGTAACTGGCTGTTTCTGAGGGCAGGGGTAAGTGACCGGTAGTGAGGAAGGGGGTGATGAGGAGGGAGTTGAAGTAGGTTTCTGTACCTTGCTTGATCAGCACAGTGTCTATGTTGTGTTCTCCAGGTGCTTTGTGATTCTTAATTTTTTTTTATGTGAGCATTGATTTCTTGGTAGTGTCTGTTGGTGGTCATCTGCTAAACTAGGGAGCTAAATCCGGGCCAAAAGTGTTGATCAAACTTTGAAAAGTACAATATCTTCAAAGTAAAAATAAGTGTATGAAAAGTTTTTTCCGGTTGAATATTATTTTTATTCAGTTCTGTAATTCTTTGAAATAAATTATTTATTTAAATGTTTCCCTTTTATGTATATTTTGATATCTGAGTTTCGAACCTCTGATTGAAGAGGAACAATGCGGATTCCGTCCTGATCGTGGAACAACAGACCAACTCTTCACTCTCGCAAGGATCCTGGAGGGGGCTTGGGAGTACGCCCATCCGGTCTACATGTGTTTTGTGGATCTGGAGAAGGTGTATGACCGGGTCCCCCGGGTGATACTGTGGGAGGTGCTGCGTGAGTATGGGGTGAGGGGGTCACTTCTGAGGGCCATCCAATCCCTGTTGGCCCAAAGTGAGAGTTGTGTCCGGATACTTGGCAGTAAGTCGGACTCGTTCCCAGTGAATGTTGGCCTCCGCCAGGGCTGCGCTTTATCACCAATCCTGTTCGTTATTTTCATGGAGGGGTTGCAGTTTGGTGGCCTGAGGATTTCATCGCTGCTCTTTGCAGATGATGTGGTCCTTATGGCATCATCGGTCTGTGACCTTCAACAGTCACTGGATCGGTTCGCAGCCGAGTGTGAAGCGGTTGGGATGAGGATCAGCACCTCAAAATCTGAGGCCATGGCTCTCAGCAGGAAACCGGTGGATTGCCTACTCTGGATAGGGAATGAGCCCTTAATGACTTTTCTCAGACGGGTGGCTGGCGTCTCCCTTAGAGATAGGGTGAGAAGCTCAACCATCCATGAGAGACTCGGAGTAGAGCCGCTGCTCCTTTACATTGAAAGGAGCCAGTTGAGGTGGTTCGGGCATCTAGTAAGGATATAATCTCCTCACTGTGGGGGAGATATAATCTCCTCACTGACCTGGGAACACCTCGGGATCCCCCAGTCAGAGCTGAAGGATGTGGCCCGGAGAAGGGAAGATTGGGGTTCCTTACCGGAGCTGCTGCCCCTGCGACCCGACCCTGGATAAGCGGTAGACGATGGATGGATGGATGGATATCTGAGTTTCATTTGCAGATTTTATTTTTTCACTTTCAGACTTCTGGCCCTGATGTGGCCTGGGAGGCGTGGCTTCAGCTGAGAGGGGCGTTGAAATGTGAGTTACAGCAAAAACAAAGGCTGAGGACCTTCCTCAAACACGTTGCCTTCAGGAAACGTAGGTACCTCGAGAAGTATGATTAGACACTTTCTATACGTATATTCCCGTGATTTGCATTAAAAAAAAAACTGACACCAGTGACAAAGTTCCGTTAAGCAAGCTGTCTTAGACCGTACTCAGTACCAACAGTAGCAGTATAAGAGCAATACACTGGGACATATTCAGCAGTTCAACAGACACACTTTATGAATTGACGTTTCCCACTTCCATACAGCACTGTGAACGCAGCGTAGTATTCGCTAGGCACTTGCGATGCGTCCTCTGCAACAGGACAACATGCTCACTGATTTTAATAGATACTCTGGGAAATTATCCTACACAGTAAGTGTAATGAGTGTGAGTAATAGTGAACGTTATACTCTTCATTGTCCATCTCAAGATTCTTCCTTTAACGTGTTTTGTCTTTGTTATCTATGTTTGTCAGAGTGTCTAACGTTACTATAACTCGACAGCGGCTGCAGCTGCAGAGCTTTGAAAATGTGCTCACACAGAACCTCTGAATATAATAATGATTGGTAATAACTAATGTTAAGTTATTAGTATCACCTTTTTATAGAGTTAGTACACATGTCACCTTTGCAGTTCTTGTTGTTGTCTTTGCATATGTCTTAAGTGATGACTTGCATGCTGTTTGTTTTTTTTATTTACATTGAATCAATCAGTGCATAATGTAAAGTGATCTTTATTTATTCTACGAGCAACTGAAAAGGGCCTTTCTTCAGAGACTACTGACTAAAGTTTCCCAGGTCTCGCAAAGACTGCCCTAGATGTAGATCATTAATATGAGTGTTCTTTAGGACTATAAACTATAATGGCCAATGATTTTTTTCTTATCTAGAGCTATCTCCCAATATGTACAGGCAAGCTGTGTACAGTAATCAGGGATTTCAACAAGCATATGGAGCAGCCAGTGAGGAAAAGTAACCAGCTGGGGCTCCAGCTTCAAGAAATTATTTGGCTATTCTTCTTCGAGAAAGAATTTGACCATAACAGCCCACATTTTGTGGCCTCTGGCACATTCACATGCCAATATTCCACCATCCCTTTTCTTCTCTATTGATATACTCCACACCAACGAAATATTTAAGAATGAACATTCACTTTGTTTAACACAAAGCATGACAAAATCTCTCTCTCTCTCTCTCTCTCTCTCTCTCTCTATATATATATATATATATATATATATATACACATACTATATATATCTCTATATATATATACATACTATATACACTATACTATATATATATATATATATATATATTTATACATACTATATATATATCTATATATACACACATATATATACATATGTATGTATATATATATATATATATGTATATATATATATATATATGTATATATATACTATATAATTATATTATATACTATATATATATATATATATATACTATATAATTATATTATATACTATATATATATATATATATATAGTATATCAAATATATATCTATATATATACACTATATACTATACTATATATATATATATATATATATTTATACATACTATATATATATCTATATATACACACATATATATACATATGTATGTATATATATATATGTATATATATACTATATAATTATATTATATACTATATATATATATATATATATACTATATAATTAATTATATACTATGTATATATATATATATATATAGTATATCAAATATATATCTATATATATATACACTATATACTATACTATACTATATATATATATTTATATACATATACATATATATCTATATATAGATATATATATTGTGATGTCTTGAGAGGTCGGGAGCTTTCCTCTGGGAGCTCTGGAGGTGTGGGTGCAGGAAAGGAACACGGCCAAAACGTAGTTGTCAAACTTAAATCCGGTGTATTTAGTTAATATACAGGTTAATTTATTTCTTACAGACAAACAAAACAAAACAGGTATTCAAATCAAAACCTCTAGTTGTATTCTCTTCCCCTCAGGCGTTGTCTCTCTCCTCTCTCCACTGTCTCCTTCCTCTCTTTTAACTGCTGTACTAGGGCAATCAGCTGATATGGTACAGCTTGGCTGCAACTTGTAATCCCTTCTGCATCCACCTGGAGGGAATGTATCTCCCATCCATGGCCCTGCCTCTCATGACATCACAAAATATATATATATATATATATATATATATATATATATATATATATATATGTATGTATGTATGTATGTATGTATGTATACAGTATATTTATACTTTACTATACTTCAGGTATATATATATATGTATATATATATATACATAGTCATGTTTCAACATTGCTTGTTTTAGCGTGTTTGCAGATGGCTCTGCTGTAAAAAGTGCATTGTAAATAAAGATAATTCATTAAGCACATACACGTCTGTGTGGTGTATAAGAAAAATGCAGCGGTTTCAGTGGAAGTTTTAATGCTGACTGCGCACTCGCTGCCTCCGGTGTTTTCCGACGAGTAAAGAACCCAGTCTCCTCTCAGCTGAACACACACACACACACACACACACACACACACACACACACACGGCTGCTGGTGCTTATGGAGAGCTGATCAGAAAAGGGACTCCGCACTCTCGCTGCCTGTCTTTTTTTATAGATTCAACCCAGATATTTGTAAAACACATCATTTCGATGCGGCAATTTTATGATTAGTTGACAATAAGAAAATGAAACACTTTTATTTTCTTGAATTTTGGGGTGATGGGAGGGAAGCACACGCTGGTGGGGCAGCCGGAACATTTGGAGGGCATTGTCGTCCTCAATGCTCAGAACCGGAACCAGTGTAAAGACAACAACAACAACAAAAACAACAACAAGGAGAACTGCAAAGGTGACATGTGTACTAACTCTATGAAAAGGTGATACTAATAACTTAACATTAGTTATTACCAAGCATTATTATATTCAGAGGTTCTGTGTGAGCACATTTTTAAAGCTGCAGCCGCTGCAGCCGCTGTCGAGTTATAGTAACGTTAGACACTCTGAAAAACATAGATAACAAAGACAAAACACGTTAAAGAAAGAATCTTGAGCTGGACACTGAAGAGTGTAACGTTCACTAACACAGAAAGCTAGTTCATGCAATGCTTCGTTTCCAGTGTTGGTACCGAGTACGGTCTAAGACTGGTTGCTTATCGGAACTTTGTCACTGCCGTCAGTTTTTACTGTAAATCACGGGAATATGTGTATAGAAAGTGTCTAATCATACTTTTCGAGGTACCTACGTTTCCTGAAAGCAACATGTTTGAGGAAGGTCCTCAACCTTCTTTGTTTTTCTGTTACTCACATTTTAATGCCCCTGTCAGTTTAAGCCACGCCCCCCACGCCAGATCATGGCCAAAAATCTGAAAGTGTAAAAAACATACAATATACTGTATGTGTCTAGTGAGGCTTGTGGGATCTGCATAATGTTTGTTTGACAGTGTGCTTGCTGTAGGTATCCGACTTAGTTTTTTGTTGTTGTAAATGAGCAGTTTAAAAGATGGGAATGATTAACTATTAAAACCAAAACCTGGTCAAAAAAGAACCACCTTTTAAACAGGAAATGCAAGCATTCAATGAGCTTTATAGTAAAGGGAACTTGGATTGTACCAAGTTAAGTACAGAGAGGGTGAATGAATTTGCAGGCAAAACTTCTGGATGATGTTTTTTACACATAAATGGCATTTTCAGATGCCATTAGATGCCATGCATTTTCAGATGCGCAGTCAGACCCCAACTACAACCAAACAAATGTTCAAACTGTCATGACTGTCCTCTCCCAACCAATCAGGCGTCACACAGTGTGTGGCAAAAATACAAGTCTTGGCCCTGAAGTGTTTTGATTTCAGTCCTATCAGGATCCTGTCTGAGTCTGCCAGCTCAGTATTGTCCAGACAGTAGCAGACACACAGACGTGCTGAAATGTGCTGTGAACACATATGTTTTGAGAGCTCCACAGCTTCTGGCTGCCCTTGTCCAACACTGACCATTAAATGTGGTCCAATCCAATTGCAGTCCTGGCTACTGTAACCTTGGCCAGACCACAATCTGCCGTGGCTGTGGCTCCCTGGCTTCCAGCATGCCTCACTGCCAGAGATAATCTGGGCCGCCAGACAAGAGGGGATTCCAACTCTCTCTTTTCAGCTCCCGCTCTCGCTCCCTCTCTGTGTCTCTCTGTGTCTCTCTCCCAGTGAGCGGATTAGATGAGGTGTTGGTTGGAAGCAGTGCATCAGTCAGGCTTCATTAGTATGAATTTATTCAAACCCATATGTCTCCCCCTCTTTCTCTTCCTTCCACAAATCCCCCACTTACCTTATTCTGTCCTTTCCTCAGTTCCTCCATCACCCCCACCCATACCTGCTCAACATTATCTCATCCGTCCGTCACTCAGCTGCTTGTCTTTGCTTTGGTTTGTTACTCTAGAATGATTTTTCCAGGATTTAAAAGGTTTCACTTCAAAAAGCTGAGTATCCGCTCAGGCATAATGTAACAAATGTCACATTAAAAACACGGAGGTGGGACTTCAATGTGATTTTGAATACCATTTTCAGAGTTTCTTTTTTTACTGCCACCTAATCACACATACATATTATTACATTATTATTAATATTATATATATACATACATACATACATACATACATACATACATACATACATACATACATACATATATATATATTTATATAATTATTATTATTATGTGAGATTTGATCACATTTCAAGTCAGTTTTCTGGCAGATCTAATCCTAAACATTGATATTTCCTCATACAGTGAATATATATATAGATACAAATCACATATTAACAACAGGTGACAATGGATTCTACAACAAAATACAATACAATACAACTATATTTATTTTCATTACAGACAACAATGTTGAACGTAATGTAACAACAGTGTATAAGTACACATATACAGTATATCTCAAAAGTGAGTACACCCTTTAGATTTTTGCAAATATTCTGTTATATCCTTTCAGGGGATAACATTATCCTACTGAAACTTTGATATAACTTAAAGTAGTCAGTGTGCTGCTTGAATAACAGTATAGATTTATTGTCCTTTGAAAATTACTCAGTACACAGCTGTTAATGTCTAAACAGCTGGCAACAAAAGTGAGTACACCCCATAGTGAACATGTCTAAATTGTGCCCAAAGTGTCAATATTTTGTGTGACCACCATTGTTATCTAGCACTGCTTTAACCCTCCTGGGCATGGAATTCACCAGAGCTGCACAGGTTGCTTCTGGAATCTTCTTCCACTCCTCCACGACGACATCACGGAGCGCACGGATGTTGGACACCTTGCACTCCTCCACCTTCCTCTTGAGGATGCCCCACATGTGCTCAATTGGGTTTAGGTCTGGAGACATACTTGGCCAGTCCATCACCTTAACCTTCAGCTTCTTCAGCAAGGCCGTTGTCATCTTGGAGGTGTGTTTAGGGTCATTATCATGTTGGAAAACTGCCCTACGGCCCAGTTTCCGAAGAGAGGGGATCATGCTCTGCTGCAGGATGTCACAGTATATATTGGAATTCATGTGTCCCTCAATGAAATGCAGCTCCCCAGTGCCGGCAGCACTCATGCAGCCCCAGACCATGATGCTGCCACCACCATGCTTGACTGTAGGCAAAACACATTTGTCTTGGTACTCCTCACCAGGGTGCCGCCACACACGCCGGACACCATCTGACCCAAACAGGTTTATTTTGGTCTCATCAGACCACAGGACATGGTTCCAGTAACTCATGTTCTTGGATTCATTGTCTTCAGCAAACTGTTTGCGGGCTTTCTTATGCATCGGTTTCAGAAGGGGCTTCTGTCTGGGGCGACGGCCATACAAACCGATTTGATGCAGTGTGCGGCGTATGGTCTGGGCACTGACAGGCTGACATCCCACTTCTGCAACCTCTGCAGCAATGCTGGAAGCACTCGCACGTCTATTTTTGGAAACCAACCTCTGGATATGACGCTGAGCACGTGGACTCAACTTCTTTGGTCGACCCTGGCGAGGCCTGTTCCGAGTGGAACCTGTCCTGGAAAACCGCTGTATGATCTTAGCCACTGTGCTGCAACTCATTTTCATGGTGTTGGCAATCTTCTTATAGCCAAGGCCATCTTTGTGAAGCGCAATAATCCTTTTTTTCAGCCGCTCAGAGAGTTCCTTGCCATGAGGTGCCATGTTGTCCAGCATTCAGAGAGAATTGTGCCCAAAACACCAAATTTAACAGCCCTGCTTATCATTTACACCTGAATCCTTGTAACACTAACGAGTCACATGACACCAGGGCGGGAAAACAACATCATTGGGCACAATTAGGACATGTTCACTATGGGGTGTACTCACTTTTGTTGCCAGCTGTTTAGACATTAACAGCTGTGTACTGAGTAATTTTCAAAGGACAATAAATCTATACTGTTATTCAAGCAGCACACTGACTACTTTAAGTTATATCAAAGTTTCAGTAGGATAATGTTATCCCCTGAAAGGATATAACAGAATATTTGCAAAAATCTAAAGGGTGTACTCACTTTTGAGATATACTGTAAGTTCCCTGGGCGTGAACTGGTCCTAAGAAGAACCAGGTCTGTCCTCTTCACTCTAATTAACTTCAAAGACATATTAACAATGTTAATACCAGTACCAGAGAGTGACTAAGAATAACTACAGACTGGAGAAAAGTTTAAGCTTAGAAAGAATGTGCTCTTCCTGCTGGTCTGGCTTAATATTTTAACATCCCATTTTAAATACATATAAGAATCTATTTCACTACGTAGAAACACTCCACAAAAGTGAGAAGAACTAAACCATAATCCGTGTCTGTACCCTGAAGGAGAGCAAGACAACTGGCTTGTTTACAGCTTCTGCAACTGTCAGACAAGATGATGGAAAGTTTCAAATGTGTCAAAAAGCGTCAGTCAATAAATCGGAACACCATGAAACGGGCAGGTATCAGAGGCAGTATTTCAATGAAATGATAGCATGCCATATTATTATCAGTAGAAGAACAATCTGCACACAATAACCTAGCACAGGCCTTGGGCTCCTCCAGATGTTGGTGCATATCATTGAGGCTGAACAGCTGGGCATCCACAACACTCAGCACCCATAACACTGCAGTGAATCATATTCATCAACAGCTTTAAAGTTTTAAATAAAGACTTATATTGATCAAAGTGTTCACACGCGGACACACAAAAGCACTAAAGTCAGGCTTGCATTTGCTGATTGGCATCAGCTGCTTCATTCATACTTCCAAAAATATCTAATGTTAATGTATATTTGTTGAGGGGAACTTAGTTCTGTCAGCAGAATCCTTGTTGCTGCTGGTTCTTCGAGAAGCTCCCTCAAAGAGCCTTTCCCACCAAATCTGCTATGAATTATCCATTCTGCACTGACACTGACTGTTGGCATGTAAACCATGTGGAATCGTCCAATAGGAACATAATTCCAATATGAACATCCAATATCAGCCTTATGCTACCTACATTTTACTGATTTGTTCCCATTCCTTTCTATTTGATCAAATCCATTTCAGATTCAGATTATTCAGTAAATATTCTGTTTGATCAGATTCACTCTCAAAACCCAATTTCAAATAATATATATATTTTTTTTAATGACTAATGTCTTTCGCAACATTCAGTTTTAACATTCAGTTTTAACATTCAAGTTCAATTTTAAAACATGATATTCTATTTAAAATGATGTTATGCGATTTGTATTCTATATTTCTTTGTCTTTCTCAAATCGTTTTATTGATTTTAGCCCAATATTGTGAACAATAAACAGTGGCATATCTAAGATGTCCGGATGAAGTGGTCTCTTGACAGACGAGGCTCATAAACAAGATGAAGAACACACACGACCTTCACTTCAACCACCAACCTCATGAACTAACATATTTGATTTAAGTTCCTCACACAAATAATTCAGAGAAATCAAACTTGATCTTCACTATTTAGCATCTGAGAGTTCAGGTGAACATTTCCTACCGTTGTAAAGGTTTTCACAAAGACGTCTTCTCCCTCTCAGGTGGTGGAGATTGAGGAAGAGGAGGAACTGACACAGAGAGAGGAGGATGGTGATGAAGGTGGCCAGTTTGACGTCATCCCGCTGTACTCAGAGAGGGCCACCGTCTCCAACCTGGGCTCTTCCGGGACAGGTGGGGCTACATCCCTCACCACTGGCCTTCCCAAATCTGCACTACTGATCCTTCTGATTCTGTCTGCCTCCCTCAGTTGGGGGTAGAACAGAGGATATAAAGAAGACACACTCACACACACACATATACCTGCACACACTCACATATGATGGACCTGCCTACAATCGTGGACTGATCGTTGTAAAATGATAGGAAACACAGTGAAGAAATGGACTTCACATTTTGTCAGTAGCATCCTCTTGATTCCTTACTTCTGTCCTTGCTTCCCTCTTTTCTTCTTTTGACAATTACACTTTGTTCAACGTGGTCTGACTGCAGCTGCTGTGATGTATTAAAGTCCTGTGAGTCCAAATAACCTAGTTGTGGTAGGTGTGCTGCCATCAACCACTGAGCATAATGTAGCTGTCCCTGTCAGTAAAAATATGTTCACTTGAGTGGGCATCTCGGTTGTTAGGACAAACATATTAGAGGGCCAAGGTGTGTTGAAAAATAAAAAACTGTTGTATGCAATCGCTGGCAGTTCAACACAAGCAAATACAAAATATATACATTAAGCTCGCACAGTTAATGTCTGGTTAACTTAGCAAGAGGATACAAATATGTACCATAATAAAAGTAGCTAGGCCACCTTTGTATTTATCTGGTGTGCCCACAATACTAGCAGAGGAGGATACGCTAACGATCTGAGAATAAGATGTTAACTCTCCCGAGTCATTGCAATGTCTTTTCCTGTTCTTCCCATTCTGCATAGCATACAATGTAATAATCACTAACTAACACAGTGCATTAGGCTGCACGCATGGTACGAAATAAATGTTAGCATTTTTGGCTGAGAGCAGCACAAAAACACAGCACATCATGTTGCATTCTGTTGGAATCTTTTAATGATATGAATATGGATTTGTTGATTTTATTCATCAATGGAGCTCTGATTTTTTTAACTGCTCAGCGTTCCCAAGCTGACTAGCTATAACTTTATCAACTATCCTCGCAATATAATGAAATTGCTGGATGCACAGAAACAGGCTCCAAACTCTTTTTAGTGAAAAGTTGCAACATAGAAAAAAGAAATCTGAAAAGGTTGCTACATGTGATTATGCAAACAAGCATTTTAGCATGCTAATGAATTTAGCTAGTTAAGTTGATAATGACACTGTATACAAACATCTCATTTATGATACAGCCTGTTCTTGATTTATAGCTTCTACAAAATCCACCAATAGCTGCTTTTTAAAAGGAACACAGTCAAAATAATAATATAATAATAACAACCCAAAGTCTGGTATCTAGCTATCATTAGCAGCTAAACAAAATGTAGTGTCAAACATTACATTACAAATTATTATTATCTTTAAACCCACATAGATAGTTGTCCTACATTTCCTGTTTTTGGAGTCAAATCAGCTGATGGGCCAGAAAAGTGGACAAACAAAAAGTCTGAGTGCTGAAGATAAACCCCACACATACCCACACACACAGGAAGGCCCGACGGCTGCAGTCGGACCTTGTTGTTGTTTTTGTTATTGTTGTTGTTGTTTTTTTTAACTCATTGATGGATAATGATTTGTCCCAGTGGTTGCGACTTACCTGTCTGTGGGTCATGCTACCAATGAGTGAAGGAGGAAGGGGCGTTTATATATGATGTATCAGTCTGACTTCATCACAGTGATGAATGGAGAGATCCTCTTCTCCCCGTTCTACAGCCATGGTGAATGACAAATTACACACTTGTCTCTCATTGTTTAATGAACATCAAGTGCCAAGTGTGTGATGTGTGATGTGTGATGTGTGTGTTTGTGCGTGCCTGCAGGGATCAGGCAGAGATTGCAAAGAAAATTGGGTGAAGCTTTTTGTTATAATTTGAGTCTTGTACTTCATCGTTCCCACCCACGTCAGCATGGCCACACATACTGTACAGAGTCGCACACACACACACATTTGCACACACACTGCCTGCCATGTATTGAGCCAATGCAGCTCTTTCTTGCTTTCTTGCTTTATTGCTCTATCCCCATCCCTATCTCCCTCCCCGGTGACTCAGGACCGGGACCCGAGCTGCCACAGGCACCGATATGAATAAAGCCGTCATAATAAAAACAACACACCAGAAACAATATGAGCTCTAAAACGGCAGAACAAATCAAATAGCAAACCCAGCAGGCGAAAAACACACGCTACTTTTGACACCGACACAGACAAAATGAAGAGAGTTAGAGAAGGAGTGGGAGAGATGTATGGAGGAGAAATTAGGAAAGAAAAACAAGGCCAGGTCCCTGTGTGGTCATGTGCATTTGATGTTTTACTTGTACTTAGTTGGGAGGCTGATAATCAGTCCCTGACAACATCTCTTTATCATCTGACAGGCTCACGCGGGGAGCAGTGTGTGTGTGTGTGTGTGTGTGTGTGTGTGTGTGTGTGTGTGTGTGTGTGTGTGTGTGTGTGTGTGTGTGTGTGTGTGTGCATGTTTTGTTTCTCTTTTTGTTTTCTGGGAGGGGGGGTCAGGCACTGATAGAAACAAAAAAAACCCTGGAGCACAAACATAACAGAGAATATCACCGGCTCTTGATTTTCTATGTCATGAAAACCTTTTGCTGACACAGTTCCTTTTTTTTCTTTCTGTTTCTTGGAATGTGTAACGTCCACCTCCACCTGCAGAGGCGCTAATGATGGTGGAGGGCAAGGAGACAGAGGAGGGAAAAGATGAGAGAGAAAGAGGGAATGTAAAGGAAAAGAGGAAAGTGAGGAGAGGACAAAATAGGGAAACAAGAGAAAGTTAAGCTAAGAGATGATAGGAGATTAAAAAAAAGAGGAAAGAAATAGGAGGGAGAGGAAGAAAAAAGAGGAGAAGAAGCATGAAGGTTGTGAAGGGGATGAAAGAATGGAAAGAAAAAGAGGATAGGACTGAGACAGAACAGAGGCAGAAACAAAAAAGAGAAGAAAAGATGAAGAGGGGAACAAAGAAATGAGAGGGGAAAGAGAAGGGAATAGACACTGAAGAAAAAAGTAAGAAAAAGAGGAAGGAAGAAGGGAGCAGGGGAAGAAAAGAGAGGAGAGGAGGGATGGAGAGAGGAAAGAAGAAGATGAGAGGGAAAAAGCAGAGAAAATACAGAAGAGAAGAAGAAACAAAGAGGGAACAGGAATAGTAATAAGTAGGCAAAGGAACAATTATGAGAGGACACATATAGGAAGTGAGAGAATGAAAGGAGGAGGAGGGAAAGAATGAAAAATGGAAAAAATAAAAAAGCAGAGAGAAAGAAGAGGAAAAGGACAAAAAGCAATGAAGGACAAAAAAAGAAGAAGGGGTGAGCAGAAAATAGAAATAAGGGTAAAGGAGGGAGAGGAGGTTTGCATTATGAAGCCCCATAGGAAACAAACTGCAAAGGGAATGAAAGGTTGACGAGAGAGATAGAGAGGTGACAGGTCTGCAGCCACCTTTGACCTCTTTCTCTTTCCACAGGCACACCTTGTGTGTGTGACTGCTGAGAAACACACACACACGCACACTCTCAAAGGCCTTTCTGTCTGAACACACCCCTCAGACAAAGCATCTGTCAGTCAGTGGAACAGCGATAAGAGAGTAAAACTCTTCTTTAAACATTTAGCAGGCTGAGCAGTAAATACTGATGTTCATAAACAGCAAGTCACTATAATCTAACAGAAGAGACTGATTACAATGAAACATTTATTCATAGTAATGACTGCAAATGTCTCCACGAAGTGTTTTTATTACAGGGAATCATCAGAGAGCTCATGCACACATGAAATATGATGCTTTTGGTCTTCAACCTTGAAGAAATATTTAAAGAATAAAGGGACATTCTATATTTCTCTGACAGCAATAAATCCCATGTGCAGACTCAACCAACAGTGAATGTATCTCAGGTACTGTGTGTGTATCACTGCCCCATCTATCTTCTTCCTCTGTGCCATAGCGCTCCATTAAAAACACATGAACCATCCCCACTGTTGCACCGGGTGACATGTTCCTTCATTTCCATGAACACACAGCAAATTCCCTGTTTTCTCAGTCCCACCAGGATTGATGATTCTGATTACTGCAGCCTAAAATACCCACATTTGCAACAGCTTTTGTAAGAATACTTTTCTTTTACAATTCACTGCTGTAATGTTAGACATTTAAATCAGAGAGAAAATATGTAATTATATGATGAGCTCACCAATAATCCTAAATAATTAGTTTCATAAGCATCAAGTCAGCAGTCTGTGCTAATTCTTAGTTTGTCCTGTGTAGCACAACAGGCTGTTGGCTAGAGATGACTCAGGGCAGGAAACTGTTAGAAGGTTTTCCTGAAACTTCAACTGGTGCAGCTTGTCAGAGGTCATACACAGCCTGAGAGTAAGCTCTGTCTAAGACTTTCATTTGATGTGGGATCACAGCAGTGAGTCTAAAAATGATTATTTGAAGTGGGAAAGGGCAGTGATCAGGGCTCAGGACGCTTTGATTCTAGTGCTGATTGAATCACTTTTAAGAAGAATTTCAGTGCCTTGCTCAAGGGAAGTAAGAGTCTGATTACACTGGAATGAATCTACTGGCTTCTCCATCTGTAACAACAAAGCAATTATCTTTTACATTTGACCAAAGTGAGCACGCAGTGCACTCAGTATACAGTAAATGAGCTCAAAAGGAGATGGGCAGTTTCATCTGACCTCAGAATAACTCCTCCATCCATCCCCCACTGCATTACATAGAATTAGATAGCCAGGTCAGAGCCCCCCACCCCCACCTCCTACCAACCAATAGTGGAGGTTAATTGAGATCAGCAGGGGAGGGTGGGCGTGTGATTGCCGTGGCCAGAGTGGCGGCCTTTTACTGAGACCCGTTGTTCGTTTTAATTGTTGTCTGGGCTGTTTGTCATCAGGCCGACACCCGGTGGCAGGACGAGAAGAGGGATGGAGAAAGAGAGACAGTGGAGGGAGAGAGAGGAGAGACTGGACACCGGTGATTTACATTAATATGTACTGAAATAAACAAGCAGAGAAGCCATGCGTTAAATCAACTCAGAGAGAGGGAGAGGGAGCCTCAGGGTGAGAGAGGAATAGAGAAGAAGGATGTGTGTGTGTGTGTGTGTGTGTGTGTGTGTGTGTGTGTGTGTGTGTGTGTGTGTGTGTGTGTGTGCTTGGAAAGAAGCGTTCTTTTTATTGTTCTATTACCGTGCAGTAGATTTAGACGCACAAAAGTGCACACACGCACACACACCATGTCAGATTTGAGGGTCTAGTGTGTCTGCTTTCTCTCTCCAGTATTTTAGTATTCTAATCCATCATTGGCCTGACATGGGGATGCTGTCTCTCTCCTTTCTCTCTCCATCTATGTCTCTCTCCATG